>NC_140613.1:11694572-11762072 GCF_057381915.1 Diplotaxodon limnothrissa
GTGTGTGTGTATATATATATATATATATATATATATATATATATATATGTGTGTGTGTGTGTATATATATATATATATATATATGTGTGTGTGTGTGTGTGTGTGTGTGTAGCCAGTGGACTAAATGTGTTCAGACAACTGCAGAGGATGTCAAGAATAGTCCACAAGGCATATTAAACAGATCAAAGACTAAGAGATTAATAGCAAGGCCCAGATGGAAAAAGTGTAATGAATGAGGAGCCTTGCAGCAAATTAAATAGACAGCAAAGTGATGATGGAGGTGAGTGTTGATCAATAACCTTGAAAAGCAGCCAGTGGGAAGTTGCATGATACAATAGAACCTGGCCTGTAGTCTATCAGTACAGAAGCATCCCTTGATGTAACAGCAGGGGAGTGTAGTTAGGGTGTGTGTGTGTTCCTTTTCTTGGTCAAAGACTTAAAAGTGTGAAAGTGTGAAATGTAGCTTTCAGACCTTAAATGGGCAATCAAGTCCTTATGCATTAATTTCTCAGTGATCAGCCCTTTCACAGGTATTTACATTCACTGTGAGATCAGGAGCGTTGGCCTCATGACCCTCTAAAAATGATAATTACCGGTTAACTGTTTAATAAGAATTTGTTTAAATTTGTATTCACGACTTGTAGGTGAGCCTAATTGGTTGCAAAATAAAAACCGTTACAACTGAGGGATATCATAAGGGATTTATAAATTTTAGAAGGAAAGTATAACTTTATTTAACAAAGTAACTTACATACATGCTTACATACATACTACCGTATGTACTCACTGGCCACTTTATTAGATATACCTGTTCAATTGCTCATTATCACAATTATCTATTTAGTCAGTGGAGCAACTCAATGTATTTAAGCATGGAGACATGGTCAGGAGTATCTGCTGAATTTTAAACCAAGCATCAGAATGAGGAAAAAACTTTACGTTGACTTTGAGTGCTGCAAGATTTTTGGTGCCAGATGGGCTGATCTAAATATTTCAGAAACTGATGATTTACTGGGATTTTCCAATACAATTATCTATAAGGTTTATAGAGTAAAAGAGAACCAATCATCAGCAGGTCACTGCACTTTGCATGGATTCATCAAAATTGGACAATAGAGGATTAGTATTTAGTATTTAGTATTTATTTATTTATTGTCATTGTCAAGAACAATGAAATTGCGTTTGGGGCTTCCATACAACCCAAAAAAAAGAAGAAAATAATAAATACCCCTTAAAACCCAAGTGTACATATTTAACCCAGTGTGAGTCCAATGCAATAAGACAATCCTTAGCAATAATGTTCGTAGAAATTCAGACAAAGACCTGAGAAACATGACAAAATACAACAATGCAACCCATTCAATATTATTGTACTGTGAGATATGATATCAGATATGATAGTTATCTATTTAAGAAAGAGGGGGGGGGGGGGTGCAGGAGGGGGAAGAGAATAAAGATATGATGCACCAATGCAGACCAGTTCATTGCTATTAAGAAGTTGGATATGGTTATTGTCCGTGAGAGGGGGGCAGAGAGTTCAGGAGCCTCACAGCCTGTGGATACAGGCTGTTGGCCAGTCTGGATGTTCTGGCCTGTATAGACCTGTACCTTCTCCCTGAGGGCAGCAGATGGAAAAGGTGGCGCGCAGGGTGATGTTGGTCCCGCAGGATACTGTGCACCCTCCTCAGACAGCGAGTGGGGAAGATATTACTGATCTCTGGCAGACTTGTTCCAATAATTCTGCCAGCTTCTTTCACCACCCGCTGGAGTGCTTGCTGATCGGCCTTGGTGCAGCTGGGGAACCACACTAGAAATCCATACGTCAGAACGCTGCTGATGGCACAGTTGTAGAAGTTCAACATCAGAGATCTGGGAATGTGTGCGCTCCGCAGTCTCCTCAGGTAGTAGAGGCGCTGTTGGGCCTTCCGTACAACTGAGGTGATATGGTTGCCCCAGGACAGGTCCTCGGTCACAGTTACCCCCAAGAATTTAAAACTGCTCACCCTCTCCACCGCCTCACTGCCAATGAAGAGAGGCAGATGGTTGTTATGACCCCTCTTCCGGAAATCTACAATGATCTCCATGGTCTTTTTGGTGTTTAAGACCAAGTTATTGTCGTGGCACCATGACTCTAGTTGTTGCACCTCTGTCCTATAGTTTGTCTCATCATTGTTGGATATAAGTCCGAGCACTGTAGTGTCATCTGCAAACTTAACAATGAGATTGGACGCGCAGGAGGAAATACAGTCATGGGTGAAGAGAGTGTATAGCAGAGGGCTCAGAACACACCCCTGAGGGGCACCGGTGTTGACCACAAGGGTGGAAGAGGTGTTCTTACCCACTCTGACACTCTGTCTACGGTTAGTGAGGAAGTCCACAATCCAGTTGCACAGAGAGGAGTTAAGTCCCAGTTGGTGGAGTTTGGGACGGAGTTTGTATGGCCGGATGGTATTAAAAGCCGAGCTGTAGTCTACAAAGAGGAGCCGTGCATAGGTGTTCCTGTGTTCCAAGTGCTGGAACACAGGAAGAGCATTGCCTAATCTGATGAGTCTTGATTTGTGTTGCAACATTTGAATGTTAGGGTCAGAATTTTACATAATCAACATGAGAGCATAGATCCTTCCTACCACGTTGGTCTAATGAGGTGGGGGATATTTTCTCAATACATTTGTATACCTGAGCATCATTAAAACACCACAGCTTATCTCAGTGTTACTGATAACCATGTCCATCCCTTTATGACTGCTATGTACCCATCTTCTGATCGCTGCTTACAGGGTAATGGACCATATAACAAAGCCCAAATACTCATATGGCCTACACATCTGATCTCAACCCAACAGACCATCTTTGGTACATGGTGGATTCAACACGGATGCCGAGCTGACAAATCTGAAGAAAATGTTTGATGACATCATGTCAATAGTGACAAAAATCTCTGAGGAATGTTTCCAGCACCGTATTAACCCACATTTATTTCATGTGGCCATGTCACCTCAGCTGGCTCCTTGAATCGCTACCTTATCGTGGTGGAGGGGTTTGTGTGTCCCAGGGATCCCAGGGGCTATGTTGTCTGGGGGCTTTTGCCCCCTGGTAGGGTCTCCCATGGCAAACTGGCCCTGGGTGAGGGACCAGACAAAGAGCGATTCATAAGACCCTTATGAAAAGGACACCGAGGGAACAGTTTACCCTGCCCGGGATAGGGTTACCGGGACCCCGCCCTGGAGCCAGGCCCGGGGAGGGTGCCCGAGGGCGAGCGTCTGGTGGCCGGGCCTTAGTCCATGGGGCCCGGCCGGGCACAGCCCGAAGAGGAGACATGGGCCCATCCTCCGGCAGGCCCACCACCCGCAGGAGGCGCCATAGGGGTCGGGTGCATTGTGTGCCGGGTGGCGGCCAGGAGCGGAGGCCCTGGCGGACTGACCCCCGGCTGCCAAGACTGGCTAATAAAGTTGTGGAGTTGTAAAGTATTTTGTCTAATGTCAATTATATCGTCAGTTATATATTTATCGCAAATTTTCAAATGTATATCGTGATAAATATTTTTGCAGCCAAATTACATTCACTTTTAATCCTCTACATTGCAGATTATAAAAACGTAGATAAAAAACAAAATCAATTTTTAATGTACCAGACTTTCATTTTCCAAGAGGCACTTTGTTATTGAAACAAAACGCTGGATATCACATTCGGAGTGTTTAACTAAGCAGTTACTATTGTTGCTGAAGATACAGCATCTTTGTTTCGCCAAATGAAACTTAAAAACACTTTGTCTGTGTCACATAGCTTTGTTGAAAATAAATTACATTTCTTTAATTTTTCCTTTCTATCCCCTCTGCAGTAAACAGCAAAAAAAACCAAAAAACAATTTGCACACCACAAACCACACAGTTGGTTTGTGGTTTGGACAGTGAAAAATAAATGGTGTGAAGCAGTGTTTGTGGCTGGTTAAGCCAAGGCGCTGCCCTCTTGTTGTTTTAATTAATTATATATTGCAGAATTTTTTATAGATCAGACTCTTTCTACTTGCATTGGCATCTACAATTTTTATTTGATTCATTTTTACGTACGATACATCATAATTGACTCATGACATGAAAGTACATGTTATTCTTTGAACTCTTTCTCAAGTACGTGAAGCCTCTTTGCAACTGATTACTTGCATTTTGGGGAGGGGGGCCCTCCCAGCATTACCTGTATGTTCCTGACATTTGATTTCACTCAGCAGTTTATTACCTTACAGGGACTGCAGCTCAAGGCTAGTTAAAGTGACACAGACAGGTTCAAGGCATGAAAAAGGTAGGCAAACAAGAAAAATCTTCACATATTTAATTCTCATATTTAAATTGGTTTGGCCCTTCCAGTGGCTGCCGTTGGTGATATTTTATGCAGCTTTTGAAAACCTTAGCATTTGGCCTACCAGTAAGCATTCATATTCAGGTTTACTCAAACAAGGCAGAGAGAACAGTAGCGCTGACAGTAGCGTGTGAACTCAGCAGCTATCATCAATCCCCCTGTATCAGCTGAGCTATCCAGTCTTTTCAGATCCACTGAGATATTCCAAAATATTGATACATGAAAATGAGAGATGCAGAAATGTAACAAGGCTTCACCCATCACAACTCAAAAATGCATTATTTGTACTACACCCAGCGTGAGTCTCCATCCTGTGGACCTGTGACAAGCTCTACAAAATCATTTTGGTTTAAGCATTTGATTTAAGGTTTGCTGATCGTTTGGTGACACTATACCGACGCAAATGAGTTAAATCTACAGACCTGAGGCAGATTTTTAATGTAAAATGTTTATGGTAAATGAGATGGCTTTTGCTTCTGTTTTTGCACTGAAAAGCAAATTGTGACAAAATATTAATGGCTTGCCTGAAGGTTCTTCCAGTGTCTTTTTTTTTTTTTTTTTCACAATTTTTACAGAGGCACAGGAGCAAGTGAAAAAGAAATGAAGAACAGCTCCCCAGAGTGCTACTAGCTCTGCAGTGTGATATTCCCACATTAAAGACAGTATTGGTTTTGCCCATTTTCATGATCAGATGATAAATTCTGAAAATTAAAAGTTTCCTGTAATAATGATCCAGTTTGATTTGCGCATTATATTTCAGCTGATCCGCATAAGAATGGATTTGAGAAATTGGATGTTTCGACACGGAATCCTGTTTCCTCGGGGGAGTAAGTGATCCACAAAATCCCAGTGCATCGAGAGATAAACAGAGGAAAAAAAGGAAACTGAGAGTGTGGTGTAGGGGGAAAGGAAGGAGTGTGACATAGGAGTGCATATAAGCTCCAGTGCCTCCCATCCTGTGCGTGTGACCGTGGTGGATCTGAAAACCTCAGCTTCGCCCCACAGCAACAGAAAGGAGAGGAATGTTCTTGGGGAGACTAAATTTAGACTCAATGTCCTGTACCATCAATCCCGATTAAGCTAACTGCGTAACTGCACTCGTTGTGGGAAGAATATGGCTCAATGTTGAATCCGGGCTACATAAGTGTTTGGACCTCCATGGCTTGGAAATGAAGGAACTTTGTTTCTGAGAGCACTGTATAATGGCTTTCTACTTAACTATGCACCCCTTCATCAGTATTTGTATGCCATGTCTAAATAAGTTCAGTAAAATGTCAAAAAAAAATTAGGTAACACTTTGCAACATGGTCTACAATTAAAGGTCTAATTCTCCTGTAACTAAATATAATTTCAATGTATTTTATTTGAAATCACAAAATAATTATATTTGCCTACAAAGGTTGTTACACTTGAACAAGGGGGCAATAAATCAGATTTTAACATAAGAAGCAAATAAAAAACTACAAGTCAATTTAAGTGTAATACATGTCATTTTATGTACAGCATAAGAAAATTTAAGTAATATTTATCAATGAGTTCACAAGATATGTTATGTCCAACTACTGTCTTTAAACCTAGCTTGATCACACCACAGTGGCAAATTATGCTGACCACATAGCTGCGTCTGAAGCAGGTTACGTTCAGAAGTTCTATCTGCAATCATCTGTAAGAGCCACATTTTCATCTTTCGATGAATTATGCTCTAATACTGATACAGATTTTATAGCAGCCCAAGCTGTGTGCCTCATGTTGCATTCAGGTACAGAAAAAAATGAAATGTGGACATAAATATAGTTTTATGTTTAGTTCTGAACTGCTGCCAAGCCAATTTTACACTGCTGGAGTTGAAAATCAATGCGGAGTTGAAAAGTGATTAGTGTTTGTTAGTTTTTGCCACAGAGAAAATTCGCTCAATCAAATGAGCTTCGCTTTGTTTTGAGGAGTGATTTTAATGTGTCTGTCATAATGGGACAGTCTCAAAACTGAATGCATTTCTTAAATATCGAGTTTTAATAGTTCAGTTTATATTTTGAGAATTCTTTCACATTAGAAAAAAAGGCACAATGAGAGCTCATAAGTGATCAAATACATATTTATTCTTATATGAATTTACACGATGAACAATTTTCTGCAGCATTTCTCTCTTGCTTTATTTGCAGCACCTGTGTTGCATTTTGCTGTAATAATATTGTGGATTCTTCATTTCAGTCTATAATCTGTTCCTCTGACTGAAGTAGATTGTTGATTTTGTGGCAAAGAATAGCCAAGTGATGCATCAAATGCCTCGCTGAAATGTAAAGTCAAACTGACAAAGACGATTAACAACTACCACTGTGATATCTGAAATCTGTCTAGGGCTTTAGGTTTGTAAAGCAAATTGACTCAGAGAAAACTTGATTTTTCAATTTATTTCATAATAAACCCCTTTGGATTATACACAGGCCAGTTTACCATTTTTATGTTTTTTATTTTCGGTTTGTATTTTGTTTGTTTTTTTAATAGTGAGCCAAGTTAATGACATCTGGAGAATCTGGCTTGGCAATATTTTGTTGAAATGAGCAACTTCTTCCCTGAAAAATACAACACATTGTCTGATGTTCGTACAAAATGTTCATACAAAATATGTGTATGCTGTTTAGCATTAATCAGATGAGGAATTTAACCACACCAAGTGTACCAGTGCAACTTCATACCATCACTTGCATTTGCTTTTGAGTGCACAAGGTTGGGTGGTCCTTCCCCTCATAGCCCAGAGGATTTGGAATCCATGATTGGATTAATTGGACAGATCACAGGACAAGAGTTACCCACAGGCCATCTTCATTGATCTCCACCCCAGAGATGTGGCAACATTTGTGAAACATGTTAATTTTCTTTTGTTAGCATGTTGGCATTTACTTACTTACTTGTATTTGCAGATGCAGCAACAACATGTGTCTGTTTGCAGTGGAGTTCCGCCTGAGGGCTTGAAGATCATGGCCATTCAAAATTTTAATGTTCACAGACATTTCTCCAGCTTCTCATAATCTTTCAACAAAACTATTTACAGAAGATGATGAAATTCCAAATTCTTGACACTTTCACAGTGGAAGCCTCCCCTTTTTTACTTCTGCAAACTCGTTATTGTTTTGTTTTTTTTAAAGATGCCATTTTTATACATAATTATGTTACAAATTGCCTTAATTATAACCCAAAGTCCAAAAATGTCAGACTAGGCTGAAAATCAGTATTGGAAGTCTATGATCTTCTGACCCTCAGGTGGCACAGCTTTAAAAGGGGAAATGGTTCTGTCATGGAAATCAGTGCATGGGCTCAGGAACACTTACAGGAATCACTGTCTGTGAACACAGTTCACCGTGCCACCCAGAGATACAGATTAAAGCTCTTTCATGCAAAGAAAAGGACAAAACAGGAATATGTTCCAGAAATGTCAAGGTAATTTAAAATGGACTGAAGCAAGGTGTAAATCTGTTTTGTGGTCAGACAAATCAAAATTTTAAACTGGTTTTGGAAAACAAAGACTCCGTATCCTCTGGACTAAAGAAGAGTGGGACCATCGGGCCTGTTATAGCACACTCGCTTCAGAAACCTGCATCTCTAATGGTACGGGGGCGCTTCAGTGCCTATTTAGTTTTTTTTGCATCTTGCATATCTCACATCAGTGAAAAGTATTCACAGTTTTTAGAACCAAGTGCATACTGCACCTTTCACAACAGCATTGCTTCATAGTAGAACAGCCCAGGTGCTGAAGAGACTTGCCTGCAGTAAGAACTATTCACAAACTGAAAACATTTAGTGCGTGATGAAACAGAAAATACAACTAAGAAGATCTGGGACTAGACCTGGGTCTTCTTTGTTTAGAAAAAAGTAGGTACTGATCTCTTTAGTTCCCAGATATTTACAGATTGTTGTTCAAAGGAAGGGGGCATGGTACATAGTGGTAAACACGGGCCTGTCAACTTTTTTGAGATGTGTCAGTGCCATCAAATTCAAAAGAAAAACAGGTAAAAGTTA
The DNA here is from genome assembly GCF_057381915.1 of Diplotaxodon limnothrissa. Taxonomy (NCBI): domain Eukaryota; kingdom Metazoa; phylum Chordata; class Actinopteri; order Cichliformes; family Cichlidae; genus Diplotaxodon; species Diplotaxodon limnothrissa. The sequence continues at coordinate 11,702,940 of NC_140613.1, forward strand.
AATCTTTTGATATATTTTCTATACTCTATTGTGAATAAAATATGAGATTTCCAAATCAATACACACATTTACTTTTTAAACAGCATCTCAACTTTTTTGGAATTAAGGTTGCATTTATGAAATCTTGCAATTATTGAAAATTATTTTTCAATAAATTTTGAAAAAATATTTAAAAAATTTCCAGTCATCCATTGCTTGATTTCAAAAGCAATAAAAAAGACATTTGATTTTTTTTTTTAATATAATGAATAAAATTTCTTAATTTCAGTATTTAGTATTTTGTCTTTCTACTATTCTAAAATAAATATGAACCTCATGGATGGAAAAAGCCAGTAAGTCAAAGTCAGGGTTGTCACGTGGGTCATGTAGCCTTCAGAGTCATTGAGCCCTTAAGTCAGAGTCATGTCAGCAGGGTTCAGTATTCAGGGTTGTGGCTCATGTAGCCTTGATACAGTTGCTGCAGTAAGAGTCTTAGTGAGCAGCTGAAATGTGTGCTGTTAACATATAGAATCGTTTTTTAACATGTTACCTTATAAAAACACATCTCAAATTTCTGTGCTGCTATATCTGTGCAGCGCAGCTAGCATATGTTACTAACCTTCTGAACTATTGCGATGTTCCATGATCCGCCATTGCTGTAAAAAACAGATGGTTGATTGGAGCTAACAGAGATGACGCGACTCTTCCATTCAACACCTCTCATGCCTACAAAGTAAGGATGCATTGCTATGGCAACCAAGGAAAAAAAGCTTTAAAAGAAGTGGCAATCCTTGTATTTAGACCAACAGCATGACCTTTTTCTAAACCTGACCCAGTAGTTTTTAATGGCGATCTCTGACCTCTGACCACGCTAGTGGTGTGGTAGTTAGCGCCACAGCACGAAGGTCCAGAGTTTAAACACACCATCTATCCGGAGCCTTTCTGTGTGGAGTTTGCATGTTTATGTGGGTTCTCTCCGGCTTCAGTTCAAAGTTAGTTTAATTGGTCATTCTAAATTGCCCGTAGGTGTGAACGGTTGTCTATGTGTTAACCCTGGGACACACTGGAAACCTGTCCAGGGTGTACCCTGAGTTAGGCTCCAGCACTCCGACAATCCTGATAAGAATAAGTGGAAGTATAGAAACTATGTGGTAAATCTATGACACGTATCACTCAAATTTTTGTCTGTGCTTTTGTACGTAAAAAATTTGTGGAAATAGAAATGTGGAATTTGCTTTTTAATAGTGACAATTTTTTGTGTGTACATAGACATGACTTAGTACATAAGAGGCTGGACAGGTGAAAGAATGTGTTCAGGAATATAAAAAATTCCAGTGTAATTCATGTTCAGAGACAGGAATGAATAGATGAGAACATACTCCTGTGAAACTGAGTTGTACAAATTGAAGAAAAAAGAACACTTGCTGCTGAGGACAATGCTGTTGTAATGAAAATGAAATCTCTCGAACATGTATTGAAAAGTTAAGAAACCAACAGCAGACCTACAACATCAATGTAAGGAGTGTCAAACAAAAGGCAAGGAGGCCAGAATCGGCCCAGCAAAGACTCCAATCTGGTCCACTGAATGACAATGGAAAATGTGAAGGAGGGCATACATGTTGGACTTTCAGGTGTATTTTCTAAATTTTTACAAGCAACCCATTTCTTGCTATACCAAATTAATTCAGTGATAAATAAAAAAAACTTAGCACGGGTGCACAGCGGTTAGCACTGTTGCCTCACAGCAAGAAGGTCCTGAGTTCAATTTCACCATCAGGTCAAGGTCTTTCTGTGTGGAGTTTGCATGTTCTCCCCATGTTTGCATGGGTTCCCGTCTGGTACTCCAGCTTCCCCCCACAGTCCAGAGACATGCAGTTAGTGAGGATAGATTAATTGGAAACTCTAAATTGCCCACAGGTGTGAATGTGAGTGCGAATGATTGTCTGTGTCTATATGTTAGCCCTGTGACAGACTGGTGACTTGTCCAGGGTGTACCCTGCCTTTCACCCCAAGACAGCTAGGATAGGCTCCAGCCCACACACCACCAATGGATAAAAAAATTCCTGTTTTTTTCTACTAAAGAAGTTTTAATAATGGATCTGCAGTAAATTCATTTCTTACAATTTAATCCCAAAGAGTCAGGCCGACAGCTTTCTTTCATTTGCTACAGCATCATTTCTTTATCATGTAGAAACCTGAGCCATGCTGTTGAAATGACAGCTGAGTGGTTGAGTAGTTAAATTTCTTCAGACTGACAGGAAAGAGATTTTCACTGGCTCGGCCATATCCCTGATCTATACAGTGATACACTTGATTTATTTATTTCTAATTTGCTTTTATTATAGTAATTTTGATATTTTGAATGCATTTGATCATTTAATTTTTTTAAAGCATGTTTCAATTTGCATTTGCTTTAATTAACCAGTCTTTTAGGTTTCAGAAGTAAATTTCAATAGACTCGCTTGTAATTGCACATTAAACTCTTCTTAACTGCTCAAATTTTACAAAGTTTTATTCTATGAAATGCAGTACACAAGCAGCTGAGACTGTTTTTTTTTTTGTTTAAGTCTATATATGTAGTGATATAAAAGTTGCTCTATTTTACTCATGTGCTATGTACATGAGTAAGACATTTGCCCCCGTGCTGTGTTTGAAATTACATTTTCACTATATGTTAACACCTGTTTAAGGCTTTGACTTGTTTATGCAGTAAAATAATTGTATTTAACTGTGAAACCTTATATCCACACATGCACACCATCATATTCCTAATGACTACATGTTTCCCTAAGAGCTGTATTACCTTTCAACACAGAGACTTGTGTCTCGGTCTGACATTTTCATTTTTATCATCTCATACATTATGAATGAATCATAACATGAATAACAAATGTCAGACAGGCATTTAAACATGGCATTTTTCATTTTATCATGAAATATAGTGACTGTCAGCTGGTGGAGATGGCAGGATTTCATGTTCTTATTTCACTTGGTTAATTTAGCTTTTCATCCCTTTGTACATTTCATAGGTTTTGTTCCCAAAAGCTACTGGTTCTTTACACAGAGTTAATTTGGCACTATCTTGGGAAAAGAACAGATATAGATGAATAGATTGTTTTGTCAAAGTAAAATTTTAAACAAGCTAAAAAAAATTTAGATGCATAAATAAAAAGGCTTCTTTATTGTCTCAATTAATTATGCAGCATCCACTTTTTCAAAAAATAAAAAATACTACTATTGGTGTTTTTTCTCAGTTGATCTTAGATAAAAACACAGATGAGCCATCTGGGTACTTGAAGAATGCAGCCAAATAATTTAACATTCAGCCATATTCTTCAACCGCTCTTTAGAAACAATTACCAAATTATTAATTTACAATGCAGAAAAGCAGCTCAACGTGTTAAGGTCACCATGGCAACAACAAAATTGAAGCCTGAAGTCCATCCTCAGTATGACGTATTTCTTAGTTTTCATTCTCGTTCATGTTTTCTGTTTTCTTCAGAGAGGTAGATCTGTAGTTCTCGGTTGCTCGGTGGAAACCATAGACAAAAATGCCTTCCTTATTAAAAGTGGTTTAAAATGCTGTTTGCATTAATCAAGTACTATGATGGATTTTCCTTGTCAAACATGCATGCACTCTGTTTTAGTCTTATCAAATATTTATTAAAATGCAGTGTTCCTGAAATAGCGCAATAGTTAACGCTTCGCTTAGTAAGGGAAATATAGTATTGATTAATATTCCTTATTTCATTTGTATGCAGCCTACTGAGTCTTCACTTTTGCTCATATAATTTCACTGGATTCTTTGAACTGATGGCGACATGATTCATCATTTGAATAAATGCATCAGCATTACAAAGTTGTTTTCAAAGAAGACATTTATAACATGAAAATATTAACTGAGCTTACAGTGTCACTTTTGTTTGCACTGCGGTTGTCAAATTACCTGTCTGTGACATCCTTTATGCATGATGTGCTCTCAGTGGTGAGGGCATCATTCATCTGCAGCCCCTCGAAAATTTCGAATTAGAATCCAGCCGGGACACTTGTTCTTTCGGCTCAGCGGGGCAGTCTTTTCTCCCCAGTGGTATGGAGATTTGAATGTCTTATGAGGCCGGTGGTGAAGAGGACATACTAACCCCTTCTTTTGATTTCAGGGCTGTCCCTCGGTGGAAGCAGCTCCCGCTTTGACATATCGTGACTGATGAATGGGCAGGTCGGAACAATCATTCAAACTGAGCCCTATGCCTGCCAAAGGTCTCAGACCTGCTAGATCACTATCCAGTCACACAAACCACCTGCAACTCAACACCTCAAAGACTAAGGAACTGGTTGTGAACTTCGGGAGGTCCAGAGAAGGTCCACTGCCGGTTCAGATAGAGGGGGAGGAGGTGGAGGTGGTCAACAAGTACAAGTACCTCGGGCTGTGGGTGGACAATAAACTGGACTGGTCATGCAACACAGAGCACCTGTATAAAAAAGCCCAAAGCCGACTGTACTTCCTCAGGAGGCTGAGGTCTTTTAACATCTGCAGGAAGCTCCTGAGGATGTTTTACCAGTCGGTGGTTGCTGGAGTACTTTTCTATGCTGTGGTGTGCTGGGGGAGCAGCACAGCAAAGAGGGACTCATCCAGGCTGGAGAAACTGATCAGGAAGGCTAGCTCTGTGGTCGGCATGAAGCTGGACACTCTGGTGACAGTGGCAGAGAAAAGGACATTAAAGAAACTGATGGACATTATGAACAATGCTGGGCATCCTCTGCACACGGCCATAAACAATCAGAAGAGTCTGTTCAGTGACAGGTTGCTTCTCCCCAAGACAAGAACTAACAGACTTAAAAACTCCTTTGTCCCACACGCCATCAGACTGTTTAACTCCTCTCTGGAGGGGAGAGGGAGGGGAAACAGGAGGACAAAGGAGGGGGGAACAACTAAGCTGTAGTGCCTCTTCACCTCACTGTACAATACCTTGTGCAATACTTGAAATGTGCAATTCACTTGTATTTTTATTTTTTATTCCTATTTATTCTATTTATCCCCTTTGTATATTTTATTTATATTTGTCTCTGTATTTATATATGTGTGTGTGTGTGTGTGTGTGTGTGTGTGTGTGTGTGTGTGTATATAACAATTCTGTAACTGTAACTTCGGTCGTTGCTGTGCTTTTTGGAAGTCGAATTTCCCAGAGGAACCCACCCGAGGGATTAATAAAGTTCTATCTTATCTTATCTTATCTTATTTGTCACATCATCCTCTTGATCCAAGCTGTTTCTGTAAGCCTTGTAGTCCAAGTATAGTTGGGTGAAAAGCCTAACGAATGCTGGGTGATGTTAGAACATTCCTGTATTTTTTTTTCTGCTTAAAATATAGCCTCCAGATTTTATGTGAGTGGAAGGATTGTGCAGCGTTTGCCATCACCTGGGTCTCTCTGGTCCTGGAAGTTAAAGCAATATGAGGCAACCCAGTGTTTTTCTGTCAACAGCTGTTGTTATCTTTTGCTGCACATTTTACTGACATTCAGCGTTGTGGGCTGAAAAGCACAGGTAGAGCGACCTGATGTCAGAGTGACAGAGTCATAAATAATGGAACCAAGCAGGGTTCACACCGCCCAGGGACAGCCAGCCCCAACGATATGAAAGGAGCCCAAGAGCCCAAGGACACTCAAATAATGGTCCCCCCATAACCAGAGCTACTCTTGTGTATCTTAATCAAACCAACAGCCACCGCCCACACATGCACACCTGCAGACTTGGGGGGAAAAAATATTCTGTCTTGTACAGCTGACAGAGATGAAGATCAAATGCCAAAGCTCCCCAGACATTTAGGTTTAACAGTCCTCACCCTTATAGTTGAAGACGTTAAAGTTACATATCAAAGAAGGCAAAGAAATCCTGATTAAAGGCACAACAAAGTAGACACTGGTCAGTGTTCAGTAAAGAGCTTTGGGTCCTTGAGAGAGAAACCTACTCTGTGATCATTAGAAGGTCTGTGTGGTGAGTCCAGATGGAGCTGTCACAGTGAAGCATGCCTACACATGTCCTCAGTGTCTGTGGGATCCATTGCTTTGGGCTAAATCAGGGGGACGGAAAACCAACATAGCCTTGCACCAGAGAATATCCTTATATTGACAGAGTGATGACTTATTGCAGGAAACACTGTCCTCCAAGATTCTTAGACAAATAATACTTGTTCATGCAGCCCTAGTGAAGTACCAGTCGTTATCAGTGGAATGTTCTAGTAGCTGTTAGTTATAATTGGCCGTACTGTAATAGCCGAGCCAGACAAGCTGATCACAGCATGGGGCATGTCTGCTTAATAAGCAACTAACAAGCAAATGCAGTTCTACATTTGTAATCTCTCACTTAATAACTGTATAATATGAGAAATACATTGTTGACAGTGTTTTAATCATAAAACATCAGTTGATTTCTTTTTTTTTTCTATAAATTCTGTTGCTCTCTTTTTTTATAGAGATTTTTGAAGGTTAGGTTTGTTTAAAAGGCTTTTAGTGGTTATGAACTAGGGCTGTTGAGAAGGAGCAGCAATTTGATGATCAAAGAAGTAATTTGAAATGATTTCACAATACAACCACATTTCATGTTCTGATGGGAAGCCTTGTGTCCAGGCATTCATGTGGTTCTTACTTCGATAGTTGCTACACATCCAAACACTGTTAATGACAGGGCCATAGGCATCACTGAAGGCTAATGACCCAATTATTATCTACATGCACATAATTTCAGCAGTGCTATGCAGACTTCTGTATCACATACAGTTAAATGTGTTCCTTTTTCATCATTAACCTTTCCAAACAGACTAAACTGGTCACATTTCACTGAGTCTGTATGCACCAAGCACAAGTTAGTTTTTGCACAATTAATTTCAGTACAGCGTTTGTAGCTGTGAACACTGTGATGACAGATTACCTTCACTCAATATGAGACATTAATATAGATAAATATATTTATATATATAGAGAGAGGGTTTTACCCAAAATCCAGCACCCTGAGACTCTAGGCTAGGAGAACCACTTTCCAGGATGAGTCAACATCCATGAGTCCATCAGGAACATGACTACTACTTAACACGTGCTTAGTAAATACCTCGGGCAGCAGAAACTCAAGATACAAGAGGAACAAGGAGAAGAACCATCATGGAAGGACAGGACCCTGCATGGTACCACTGGCAGATAGAAGCAGTGGCTGACATCCAGAAATCCTACCAGTGGCTGGACAAACCTGGAATGAAAGACAGCACAGAGGTACTTGGCAGCACAGGAACAAGCTTTAAGCACAAGATCCATAATGTCGGGGCTCTACCAAACCAGACAAGACCCCATGTGCAACCTGTGTAAAGATGCCCCTGAGATAATCCAGCACATAACAGCAGGCTGTAAGAAGCTAGCAGGTAGGGTATACATGGAACGTCATAACCAAGTAGCTAGCATAGTATACGGAAACATTCGTGTCGAGTAGTGATAGATGTAGCTATACTGAATGATAGAAACATCAGGAAAAAGGAAGACGAGAGGCTTGAGAAATACCAAGGGCTGAGAGAAGAGCTTGAGAAGATGTGGAGGGTGAGGGTAACAGTGGTCCTGGTGGTAAGTGGAGCACTTGGTGCACTGACCCCCAAGCTGGGCGAGTTGCTCCAGCAAATCCCAGGAACAACATCTGAGATCTCCGTCCAAAAGAGTGCAGTCTGTAAACATACTGAAACATACTGCAGATGACCCTCAAGCTCCCAGGACCCGAGCTTGAGGGACAAAGACAATGTTTTCATATGTCTACTCTTCTCTTACTCTCAAGCATTGGCATTTTGTTGCGTTTTCATGAGAAACCAAGAGCATTGCAGCACCCTAAACCCTGTTTTTTGGTGGCAGAGTAAATTAACCGTGTGTAACCTTGCTGCACTAGGATATTACTTCTAATTGGATCGCTTCCAAACTCGTCCCACCTCTCTACACAACTTAATTAAATCTGATTGGATCTGTCAATACATTTTATCATCATTTTTGTCTTCGTGCATAGGTTATTATTTAGTTATGTTTGAGTGTTTGTCATGCTCCTGCAGGCTTTTAAACCTGGGCTCTTGTGTCAGGATCAACAAAGTGGCAGTGGCAGCCTACAGTGGCAAACAGTGTGATGTTCATGTCCTGCACATGTGAGCTTTACAGAATATCTGCTGGAGGTGTAGATAAAACAACACTTAGTTTATCTGAGGTTGAAAACAAGCAAACAATACCCGGCGTGCATTGCTGTTGCAAGAAGAATAACTGCAAAAGAGTATATATTAAACTGCAATCCTATTTTATTCCATGTAAAAATATGTTTAACAGCATAATTATGCTATATAAAGATTTGTGAAGAAATTGTGAATGATGAACAGTCAGGGATGTAATACTGCACAAAATTCCCCCAAAAACTTAGGATGCTGTTTAAACAAAAACAGAGTGCAATGACTTGAAAATCTGATAAACCCATATTTATTCACACTCGACTATAGAACTGTGAAAATGTATAATTTTAAGAAAAATATTAGCTAATTTTGAATTTGATGGCCCAACAAAGTTGTAACAGAGGCAATAAAAAGCTGTGAAAGTAAATGGTACTAAAAAGAAAAGACTGGAGGAACATTTTGTTTTAATTAGATTAATTGACAAAAGGTCATTAACAAGACTGGGCATATAAATAGGAACTTAGAGAGAGTTTGCGATCAATCTGAAAAAAAAAATGCTTACAAACTGTGCAACAATTTCACAGTATATTGTTCTTCAGTGTATAATTGTAAAGGTTATGTCTGCATCTCTGATGGTACGGGGGTATGCTAGTGGCTATGGAATTAGCAGCTTGTGCATCTGGAAAGACACCATCAATGCTGTAACGTATATACAGGTTTTAGAGTGAGTGATGTGTGTGTGTGTGTGTGTGTGTGTGTGTGTGTGTGTGTTGTGTGTGAATAATAAGTTGTGAAATCCTTTCCCTGGTGTTTAAAACTTTCTGTTACTGTGGAACAAACTCCAGAAAAGGTGTCCAAATTATAGGTCACTATTTCAGAATAATAGCGCTATCTGTTGTCCTTTTTCAAGGTCCTTTGATACATAGTCCCATAAGTGCTAATAGCTCTGCGTTAATACCAGTGATATGTATCTCCTCTGTTCGGCCATTTCAGATGCATTAGGCTTTCTTCATCATCCCTTTCATTTCCAAAAGTAAGTTTTATGACATGGTGTTTTCAGAGAAAAGAAATAGAATTCTAGTCTCTGCACCCAGCCGACTCACGTGTATTTCAATATGTTAAGTGATTCGATGTATGAATGTTTTATGAATGCTAAAATGCAGGCTGTAAGATACGTCTTCCTCCAGTGGAGTGAGCATATCTGTCCTATTCTCCTCTGACTCTCAGGTTCTTTATAATAAAATGGAACCTTTTGTAAGTAATGTCAGTAGACATTGCTCATTTAACTTTATTGTGACATCATTATTTACCTACATAGCTTACTAATACACATTTGTTTATTCTACAGAGTTGTATTAACATAGAAAATACTAAGTAATTCATGGGTGGGATGTAATGTTTTCTACTCTGAATGATGTTAAAATGTGGTGTGTTCAAAGCAGAGATTCACACAGGGATCTTTCCTGGTAGATGCAGTAATGAAACCATAAATCACAGCATCATTGGACATCTTCCCAGCCTCTGATATTTCCCCAGACACTTTCAGTCCAACCATTTGAGTCTGCTTACAGTGTTAAATAGATTGACCATGGACGATAAAGTTAAATGTGACTTTCTTCCAGTGCCACTGACTCAACAAGAAATGGGGAGGAAAAAGAGCAGTTATATACTCCAGGATTGTGGAGTTTAATACTAATATTTTTGTACTGTTGAAAACTAGCAGCACCAAAGGAGGCTGTATTAAAGAAATGCATTCCTTTAGCATTGTACCGAATGATTGAGATGGAATGTTATTTAAATGTCATTGAAAGACCCTTTTATAGTAGAACATATTATCTGTCTAAGTGAAGGCACAGTCAGTCCCTTTGAAGATTTTCACCTAACATTGGTTTTGTGATGCTTTAGGGGGGGATGATACCTCACAGGATGGACTTTTATTGTATCCAGCAGTCCCTCTGGTGCTAATGAGATGGAGAGAAAATAAATAAACCACATTCAACATAGCAGGAATTTGTGGCATGTTTCTACTATTACTGAGAAAACATAATACTACATCATTCCTCTTTCACTTGTCTCTGAGGGCTTTGAGGTAATGGCCATTTCATGAAGGAGCTGAAAGAAAACTGGGCATGTGCTATTGCAAGGCCCACAATGAATATAGGACCTGCCAGTCCAGTAATTAGTTTAGGCTGTGGTTGGCTGTGGCTGTGATGGAGGCCGTTTATCACCCCTGAGACAATGACTGTATGGGAACTGCCGAAACAAGGCTATGTGATCGCTTTCTTTTGCGGTCACTTTGGGCGTTAAAATGGCTCTCTGAGGCTTTTGGGGAGTTAACTGTCAGGTTTTCACCAGCATTTCCACAAATGTGTCTCCTAAAAATGATCACAGAGCAATATTAAAACAAAGAGACAGGCTGGTAGTAGTGATTGCTTCATTTGCAGCAGAGAGGGGTAGCATTTTGTGAAGCATGTGAAAATACATGAAAATACAAATTCTTCAACAGCAAAACATGGTAGATAATTACCAAAAACAAAACTAAAACTCTCACCTAAGGTCGCAAACTTTGGGTAGTGACCGAAAGAACATGATCGCGGATACAAGCGGCAGAAATTAGCGGGGGAGCTGGCCCCAGGGAGGGGTCACTTGCCCCTCCCTTCCTTCCCTCCCCATCTCCAGCTGCCTCCCTCTTCCCGCTCCACCACAACCACCCACACATGCAGGGCCTTGGAGTAGGGGTATGTCACCAGGGTGCAGAGGAGGCTACCCCCCCCCTCTGTCCCCTTCTGGCTGCCTCTGCCTCAATTTTATCCCACAACTTAGACATTCACATTACTCACACTCTCATTACACATACATATAGGATCTTGGGGGTGGGCACGATACACGGAGTCCAAAGTACCATCAGGGTGTACACCCCACCCCTGGCATCGTTGCCCACCTCTCAATTTTAAATACACGTAGACATTGAGGGCTAGCAGGAGGGACCATGCGCTTACCTGCTGCTCTCTGGCAGGTAGCTCCAAGCCCTCCTGGGTTTTAAATGCACCTTAGAACACACATGCATCAACATTACAATGAGCGGGTGGAGGGAGGTTTGGAGTCTTCTCTCACCCCCATTCTCTGCGACCTGCTGGAGCAGGGGGGCTAGGACTAGGAGGAGGAGTTGGCCGTCCGACTGCGGTCTGGAGTGTGGAGCCTTCCTGCTGCTGCGGAGTCGGGGCGGTCTGCCTCCCCCCACCGCAGGGAAAAGGGAAACACCACCTGGGTCTGGGTGCAGTTCCCCCCTCCAGGGGCGGGGGCACCTAGACCCGGTTTGTAGAGTACGCTTGGGGAGTGTGATCGTGTGTACAACGTCTCTTTATGTCTGTCTCCACGTTGGTTGAGTGTGGAGTAAGTGCATATGAGAGCATGAGGGTGGGAATGGATGTTTGTATCTGTGTGTGCCTGTATGTCTGTGTCTATATGTCAGGTTGGGTATCAGACGCCACCTCTCTGGGGACATCTCAGGCCCTCCAAGGTTTGGAGGCCTATCTCCCCCCACCACCACTTCCCCTGCCAGTGGTGGACTCCCTCAGACATCGGTGCGTTGGTGGTTCTTTGTGTCTGGGGGTGGGCGTCCAGGTACACACCGGCTCACTCCTTGGCGGCCGCTTATCGGGGCCTGGAGCCTGGGGCTCGCTCGGGCCACTTCGGAGGTGGGGTGCCCCCGGCCTCTCGGCCTGGGGCTCGGTCACTCAGGCGCAGCTGGCTGCCGGCGGAGCTCACGGGCGCGTCACTGCAACTCCCCCTGGCTTCCGCTCCGCGGCTGCTGAGTGAACCCTCATCTGGGACTCTCCTCAGCTCTTTCCGGGACAGTGGCGCAGCTGCCCCTCTGTTGGTCTTCCTTGGTCTCTTGTGTTCTGGGGGCCTCTGGATGTCTGGAGTTTTGATCTCCTCCACACCTGCTTCACGCCCTGGAGGACGGGGCTGTGGCCCCCCCACACCCTCTAGCAGATTATTACATGAAGGAACCTTTTAAAAAACAAAAAACAAGCGCGTCCATGCTCACAGGTGTACACACGGGTGATCACACCCACAAACTACACCCTTTTTGGCTCCTACCTCAAAGCACACTGTGTTCTGTTGATCTTATGTGCTGCACAATAATGTTTAACATTTAGTATTTACTGTCATATTCCCATATATCATTGTGATGTTGTTTATTCTATTACTCTTGTTCTCTTCTGCTTGCTTTCTTTTTTCTTTCTCAGCAGGTGATCCAGGTGATTGATATATGCATTTTTTTTCTCTGCCCGTTCTGTTGGTTTTTGTCTTTTGCCTTTCTCCCCCGTCCCTCTTCTCAGCTGTTTCTCTTTCCTTCTTTCTTTCTCCCCTTCTTTCCCCCAGTCAAGTCTGTCCCGTATTCAGTAAGTGAAAATAAAATAAACAATAAAAGGTGAATCAAATGGACCATTACGGCAAGGCTGGGATGGTCAGTTTGGCAAAGTAAATCCGTTGGGCATCTTTCTTTGCCTTTAGACAACAATTCTGATGGCAAAAGAGCCAAACGGGACAGGCCAAAAAAAAAAAAAAAAAAAAAAATTAGCTTTCTTCAAAGGCTGGCTGACCTCTCCCTTAGAGACAGGGTGATGAGCTGCTACTCCTCCACATTGAAAGGAGCCGGTTGAGGTGTTCCGGGGAAGTGCCCCCGGGGGGAGGCCCCAGGGCAGAACCAAGACACAAGAGATTATATCTCTTGTATCTATAGGCTGGCCTGGGAACGCCTTGGTGTTCCTCTGGACAAGCAACCCGGCCCCTGGATCAGCAGAAGAGGATGGATGGATGGACTTTTGAATTGTCCTTTAATATCAAGAGAATTTTAATTTTAAAGGCCACAGCAGTAGTCATATATTGAGCTGTTAAAGGTGGGCTGTAGCTCAGGTGGTAGAGCAGGTCAACAACTAATCGATAGGTTGGCGGTTCATTTTCTGTCTGCTCCAGTCTGAATGCCAAATATCCTTGGGCAAGATATTAACCCTAAGTTTCTCTCTGATGCATCCATTTGAGGATCAAAAGCACTTAGAAAATGTGCTCTTGTGAATGGGAGAAAGGGGCAAGTTGTGTAAAGCACTTTGAGTGCTCAGATAGAGTAGAAAAGCACTATATGAGAACCAGTCCATTTACCATCTAAGGCAGGGGTCGACAACCTGCGGCTCCAGAGCTGCATGCAGCTTTTTAGTCCTTATAGTGCAGCTCCCATGGTTTGGGAAAAATAAATTAGAAGTATTTAGCAGAAGTGTATTTTATTTATGTTAGTTCTTTTTTAACTTGTAGTTCTAAATTGGAAGATTATTGTGATATTGAAATATAAAAATAAAATTATATTCTATTATTCTTTCATCGCTCAAAATAAGCGTCACACTCGCGGAAGTCGGTGTCCCCGCCGAAACGCCGTGCATTTATCGAGACTTTCAACCCCAGGTAGGCCAATTATGGATCTTCGGATCCACATTATGTCAGCAGCTATTCTCCCCCATGAACCATGTTAAAAACAAACACCGCTCACACCTCACAGATGACAGCTTACAGTCCTGCATAAAGATGAAAGTGACTTCGTACAGCCCCGATTTGCAGACGCTGTGCGCAGAGGTTCAGGAGCAGAACATATCACGGCAGACCCGACGATATTTCCATGAACACGCTTTTCAGCATCTCTTTATAGACCACTTTTCACACACGGTTGCTGTACGCACACAGCCGGCTGTAGCTTTGCAGCTCACAGCCCCACACATACCAACACAACAGCAGAGAGAGCACAGACGTTAAGGCGGCGAGGCGTGATTGCGGGTGCCGCTCAGGTGCGTCTGCCTCCCCTGCAGCAGCGCTGCAGACCACGCCCCGCCATGCACATTAACCAGGTATGATACATATTTAGGCAGAATATTGCAAATATCTATTTTTCTTTTTTCAGCAGCATAGTGCTTTTTTTCCAATTATTTTTTAAAAGTCAGGTCAAGTCTCCAAAAGCCCAAAGACGATATAAGGGTGGCGGCACACAACAGTTTTTGTTTGCTACATGGATCATTTTAGTTCAGCTGGGTGTCTTTCCTTTTGTTATATTTCTTTAAGAGTTCAAAATGTGTTAATTACATAAATAAAATGTAATTTTCTCTGTAGCACTTAATGGATTTCATAAGCAACACACCTTAGTTGTTCACACAAAGCATAAAGGTAAAAAACAATATATACAGTGTTATCTTCATTTTAGATGTCAAAAAGTATTTGCAGTTCCCAGGTCCAAATGGCTCTTTGGGTGTTAAAGGTTGCCGACCCCTGATCTAAGGCAACCTCAGTGTGAATTATATATCCATCCATTCTCTTCTGCTTATCCTTTTCAGGGTCGCAGGGGGGCTGGAGCCTAGGCTGGGATATATATGAAAAAATAATCTTCTGTAAGCATCAAAATCAGTGTCAATATTTTTGAGTGTTTGTTTTGACAGTCAATTAAATTTGGCAAAAAATTATTTTAAAGGTGAAACAAAATGTTTCAAGTAGGATAATATGCCATGTATCAGCCCAGATTACCTCAAACTGGTATCATGAACATGTGGAGACCATCTGGGTTTAGATCAGTCGCCAGATCTCAATCCAGTAAAGATCTTTGGGAACATCACAGATTATCATGAAATCAAGAAATTCCACAGCAGTAAAGATGTTGCTGTTCTAAAATTCCAAATGTGCATATATTTACAAATAAAATGATTCATTATATCATCCCAGCTGTTTTGAAAAGAGGTACTTTAGCAAGAAAGATTATGCCATCATATTTATCTGCTAGCAAACAGATAAACTAACAACCTCCATAAAGTATGGAGGTTAACTGAATCCACATGGTTCTCATTTTAATTGCAGGCCATATGGAGTGTACCCTTTGGACCAGAGCATATGCACACTGTGTGGACTCTATCATATAAGCCAGAAACAGCCGTTGCTGAAAATGATTCAAGGAGCTTTATTTGTCATTCGCATCACATGTTAACATGAGGTGGAACTAAATTATGTGCACACGTTCCTGGAGTGAAAAGAAACAAAAATAATGAAGAAACAGAAATTATTTTTTTTCTTCTTTTTTTTTAAGTAATAAATGAATAGTTGGGGTTTTTTGTTTTGTTTGGTTTTTTGGTTTTTTAACAAACAGAAATGACAAGTAATAAGACAATACAATAAATAATACTATAACTAGAGTGCAACAACCTGAGTACCAGTATGGAGTATGGGTATAGAGT
Organism: Diplotaxodon limnothrissa; assembly: GCF_057381915.1. Classification (NCBI taxonomy): domain Eukaryota; kingdom Metazoa; phylum Chordata; class Actinopteri; order Cichliformes; family Cichlidae; genus Diplotaxodon; species Diplotaxodon limnothrissa. Next base: position 11,718,363 of record NC_140613.1, read on the forward strand.
GTGGGTATAAATATAGGTGTAAATAAATATTTTAGCACAAATGGCATGATGACCAGTATTGATAAAGTGACAGTGTCAATAAGTGGTTAAGGTGCTACAATAACAGTTCATGTCCATTATGCACTGAGATGAAGACCAATCGTGGGATAGAACTTTAACGGACTCACTGCATTATAAATCATGAAATGAGATTTGAAGCAAACTCCACTTTTGCACCCCAGCCACTTGAAAACTTAAGCCTCAGGGACGCTGTGGTTCATAGGATGACACAGAGAGAGAAAGGGCATTTGACACTGTGAACTGATGCGGAAGAAACAAGTCAAGGTTGTGTGACTACCACTAAGAAATGAGAGGATTAAGCATTTTTGACTATATGTTGTGTGTGGGCAAAATGCTTTTATGTGTGCACTTTATATGAGCGAAGGCATGCTTATCTGTTCAGTTTTTCATCTGTGTTGGAAATATTACCTCTTGAAAAATATTAATAGAAGCTTTTTCCTCCATCAGTGAAAATGTGATGAAAAGTAGCCCGATGCTGCTCTTTGATCATAGTTCATTGTGGTGTGATTTATGATTGCAATCTGCTGACATGCATGGTCACAGTCAAATGGTTTCAAGCCTTTCTTGAAAGGACAGTTAACCTTTCAACACATCTTGGCATTCTGCCACAAACATCTCTTTAGCTTTCTTACCAATCAAGTGATTTAATCCAGTTGCAGAGGATGGAATAACCTTGACACTCAGACTCTAATCCAGGGAAATCCATGTTCTTTTCCGAAGCCTGAGCATCGAGCGTTGTCAATTACGGCTTGAAAAAGCTTAAAGTAAAGGGGAGCTTTTTCAGTCGGTCTGAGCCCACGCCCAGAGGACCAAAAATAGTCCCTTGTTTATCCATGACTGAGAATGGAAAGAGAACATTTACCTGTCATTGTGCTTCAACAACAATTTAATTACGTGGGTTGGCCAGCTGCTACTATTCTCACAGTGTTTACCTATGTAAAGACTTCTTTAAATAGATTCTCACAACAAATTCCCCCTAGCATGGACTTGCTCGTGTTAAAACCTTTGTGCAGGCCGCCCAGCTGTGCCTATGCAAGTCGAATTACAGCTCATCAGAGAATAGTCTGTAGTGTCGTTAATAATGAATGTGGAGTGGGTTACTCGGTCCTATCACTGTGACTGTCTTCAGCTTAATGAAAGATAAAAAGGGTTCAGAAGAGTCCAAATGTATAATCATCCTTGAAATCAAAATCTGCAGCTATGATAATGCTATATGCACTGTCGGATTATGTTTCACAGTCATGGCTTTATTTTTGGAAGTGGGTTAACTCTCAAATCACACACACATGCCACTAGGTTTAAATAATGGATGTTGAGCTTGATCTCGATCTGGGTCGTTGAGGTCTTTTGGGTTACTCAACATTAAAAATGACAACGTCTCATTTCTGGTATGTCTGGTGCTCGTATTAGAAAGCAACAAGAAAAAAGAAGCAAATGCGGCTAATTTAAAGTTAGTGGAATGGAAGGAGTGAGATTGCTGGGATGATTATTCTTTTGTATTTTGCTCTTTCTGTGTTCAGTCTTGGCACCGTTCTCGTCTTGATTTGGATGACAGCAGCTTTCTATTTAGTCTAAAAGACCAAATCTGTTCCAGCGCTGTGAATTTACAGGAATCCAGTCACCAATGAGCATCCTGTTATGTAATAATAAATTTAATTATTGAAAACCTCTGCCCTGCATTTACTTACAAACTGACAGCCTATTCATTGTGACAGCAGGTAGTGAGTTTTTGCCACACAGCAACAGTGTTGATTATCTATAAGCAACAGCATATTTATTTGAAGCCAAACCACTGCCTCTCTCTAAACCTGTCAGACCCAGATGCAAATGAAGCCAGTTTCTGGCTCACTGCACCTCACAAATTAATAACCGCTCACAACCTGCATTACAGTACAATTAGATTGTCCATTATTTTGTAAACGCCAGCAGAATCATTCCGTCCGCTCGAGTGTATTGTCATTTGGCTGCATTTGCCTAACAAACGTGAGATCAAAGGCGTATTTCTGAATCCTAATCAAATCTATTTCAAGTCCCATGCTGGCGCCGGATGGCGGGCTGCGGTCTGTGGCTGGCACGGTTTGAGGCCCTGTCTGAATACCTGCAACAGTAAATAGATGGGCGGGAAGAATGATTTGCATATAAAAAGGAGCAATGATAAAAGAAAGTACTTAACCTGGAGTTTCTCGCCATCCAACACTCTGGCACCTTCAACAGAATGACAGAAGACTGCTTTTTATCAAAAAGGGATCCCATTATAAGATAATTGTATTTATTCTGGATAGCGAATAAAGGGGAAGAGAGAAACAAAAAATGTGGTCGGCAGCACTACTACATGCAACTGTAAGAAAGTGAAGAGGCACTCACATTAAATACCGAGGAGAATGAGAGCAGCGATGTCTGCAGTGTCAGTCTGCATTTGTAATGGAGCCTGTTTTTGTACCAAGATGGTTCCTTTGAACTTGCTGGAAACCTATAAGGTATAATTCATGTCGTGTCAATTACTAAGCAGCAGATGTAACGGGCTGAACAGAGGGAGTCCCAAAATCTTCAAATGGGATAAGCTTACTTCTCCACCCTGTTAACACTCCTCTTGTCAGTCTTGAAGTTAGATCAGTGCAGCAACACTTTGCACTTTCTTTTCTTTTATTCATTTATTTTTTTAATCCTGTCCTTTCTGGCAGCTTTTGATCAGAATCAGAATTGTGATCTGAATGCACTGTTGTGTCAAACACAATTTGCTTTTCAAAGGTCAGCTCTATAAATTCTCCTCTTGTTCAGGGTTTTATCTGTTTATTTCTTCATTTCTGTTCGTGTAATTTAAAGTTATATGAGGTATACAGTACGACAATGTCTAAGGCAGGACAGGCAGGAGAGAAAAGGGGGGGTAATAAAAGGACAGAGTACAGATAGAAATGCATAATTGTCACAGGCTGGGTCTCTGACCCAGCGCTCTGAGTTCTTTTTGTATTTTTCTCATTTTTGATATGTGATTAGGTTTTGTGTTATTTCCTATTTGCCTTTAGTTTGGGCAGTTATTGGTTATTGTTCCTGGGTTTTCGATGTTTTGGGGTTTTGTATTATTCATCACGTATTAGGTCTGTTAAGTTTGTGTTGTCATGTTTAGTTTTAGTGTTTCCTGTTTTATTCTGACAGTGTCATGTGTTCTTTGTTCATTGTATTTAGCTTTCCTCTCCTGGTCCTGTCATTTAGGTTTACGTCAGTCAGCTGTTCCCCCATGTGTCTCCACTTCCCCTGATCACCTCTTGTATGTATTTAAGCCCTTTGTTTTCTGCATGCTATTGTCGGGTCGTCTGTTATTTTGACCTTAGCCTTAGTTTTCGTCTTTGCCTGTTTATGTTCTCCACAGTTATAGTTATAGTTTTTGGTCTTAGTACCTCTTAGTGTTTTGTTTCGTAGTGTTTTGACAGTTTGCTTTGGTTTCTTGGTTTTCCCTGCCGTCATCTCAATAAAGGATCACTTTTCTGTTTAAACTTACTACTCCTCGTCATCATCTGCTTTTGGGTCCTGTTTCCATACACATCGGCGCACCCCGCCGTGACACATAATGTATCGTCACCTGCCATACCTTGCCATACCTTGCCATACCGCAAAACAAACATACGAGAGCCGGAACACAAAAATTTGAAAATGCACAGGTATATAAATCCACAATCTTCTTTTCGTGTGTGAGTGTGAGAGAGAGAAAGGGAGAGTGTGTCGAGTGTGAGTGTGGGAGGGTGGGAAGCCGCAATAACGGCCCCGAGCAGCAGACAGAGATGGATCCAGGAGAACCGAGCCATTACAACAATCATTACAACACTCAGCACTTTTGAAGGTTTCTGTGCCAGTTTGGAAGATTTGTTTGTGGATTTTGAAAGAGAAAAACTCATTTTAGATGCAAACTTTTTTTTTTCCTGCTCACCGCATGTGCCCGTCTAAGAGTGCACAGCCATGTTAGCAGTTTTCTCAAGTATACATACGAGTGCTTTGCCTCAGCATGAAATCAGCCTCAGCTGGTTAGAGCACTTAGACCTAGCGACGTTTACTTTAATAATTAGGGATGGTTGTGACTTTTTTGGGGGGAAAGTCAAACATTCTTTTTTATTTAATTCTTTATGCAATTACATCTTTCCTTAAATTATGTTTCCTTTCATTTTATTAGCACCTGGTTTAAAACTATTAGTGCAGAAAGGTAATGGTGAGATTGGTTTATGTTGCACAAGAAGTCTGGAAAAATTAGGTCCTGGTGATCTGTCAGGTCAGCAAGCCTACAGGTCATTTCAGGGTAGTTTGTGGTCATCTTCAAAGAGCAGTCACATAGTTCCCAGTGAATGTTTTTAGACGAAATAATCATCCTTAATAGTAATTAACAAACACAATTTGATTCACGCAAGTGAAATGTATGTCTCCTACCTAGAGAATTGGACATTTTTCACTTGAATTTCTCTGTGTGCATACATAAATGATATAAGCCTACTTATCGGTACGTGATATTCCACGTTTTGACTTCCCTTGGATGTGAGTAGATCCATGTGACATTTCAGTTGGGGTTCAGCAGCTGACCAACATTATCAGTGTGCCTTCCAAACATCTTCAGGCTACATTCAATGTCAAAGTCTCCACATATCTACTGCCTTCCCAGAATGAGGGACAGCTGGCTTCTGATGCTGGGGGGGAATCACGATGAGCCACTTGTCCCTGAAGGGTTTGAGTGGGTCTTCGAGAAAAGGACATTTGCCACATCTCTCGTTGGTCTCTTTTAATGAGCCTCGGTTATCCTCTGTTTTAATGTCGTCTTATACTGTGTTAAATCTATACAAATATGTACCAGATTTTGCAGAATGAAAGATGGACTTTGCCTTTCTTACTTTGCATAGCCTCCGCGGTCAAGGCTTGCTGTATGATCTCCTTCTGGTTGGTCTGCTGCGTCACATAATCACTCAAGGTGACCTTGACAATCAGTGCTGTTGCATCCTTCCTATCTCTGTAACAGCAGTTAGGCAGAGCAAGCCTCGAGGGAACTGTTCATCTAGATAGGAGACCCATCAGTCAAGGCAGCCATTGATCGGCATGTCAGATGGCTTGATTTCCTTGTGTAATAATCAGCTCAGTTTTGACACCCTCCCTAATGTGTAAACAGGAAGAGAAGAACAGAGCCAATGGATTGTGAAAGGCAGCTCTATCCATTGTCTTGTGCCAGATGCCTTAATGTGTCTTATATAATATGAGGCCCTTTTATATGTATGTGTCCTGACTGATATTTCATGTGCATTTAATCTTGTTTTGCAATTAAATGCGCTTCCTGTTTGGAACAGTGTTATGAAATGAATCCCCCTTACATTTATATTAGGATAAAACATTTTCATCTCTTTTATTTCTTAGTGCAGAATAAGACATATTCTTAGCAACCTCCTGTGAGTGCTGCAAATGCCAAGCAATTGTCCGGCATGCATTTTGAGACAGCGGTGGATTAGTGCCTTTGGTTCCCTGTTGTGGTCAGTGTGCTACTAGGACAGTTAGAGGCAGGCGGACATGTGTTGGGCATTGATAATGACTGTTGAATCACAACGGACCCACTAGAGTGCTGGGTAAAATAAAAGCGCACAACCATATCAGTCCCGAGCATGGCGGCAATCGCCCACAACAAAGAGCAGTGTCTTGCATGTCGGCCTAAGCTGATGGGTTTTGTATTCAAATAATAAAGACAGGGAGGAATACCAGCAGCATGAGATTTCTTCCTACATTAGTCTATCTGGAGCTGCCATGTCCTTGCTTACAGTGATATTAAAGTCTGCATAATTCATAATTTCTCCATGATCCTCAGTAGGGTTGCAAAATTCCCGGAATTTTCAAAGATGGAATCTTTCCATGGGAATTAACGGGAATTAACGGGAATTTATGGGAATAAACGGGAATTAACGGGAATTTATGGGAATAAAGTGGGAATTTTCAAAATTGAAGGTTGGCTCTTCTTAGGGAACTTAAATATAGTTGAGGAAAGTATATTTTAGCATAATATTGACAAAAACAAACAAATGCAATTCAAATACACTTGAATATCCATGCCATTCCTTAATCACATGTACAGAGCACAAGCTTGCTGCATGGCTATTGTGACCACCTACTGGCACTGTGCATGCCTCCATCACATGTACACATGGACCACACTTTTGAGCCTGAAGGACAAAGAGTATTAAAGGCACACATTTGAGCCTGTGGACTTAACAAGTGAGGTAAGTTTTGATGATATTATGGGAAAATATATTCATTAAATGTTTAAATTGTGAATATCACATAAAATGTATTAATCTGGTAGATAGCAATCTGATAAGATGCTAAATAAAATGCTAGCATCTGATAAGATGCTAAATAAAATGCTAGCATCTGATAAGATGCTAAATAAAATGCTAGCATCTGTTAGATGCTAAATAAAATGCTAGCATCTGTTAGATGCTAAATAAGCCATAGCTAGTATAACATAAAGAAGATGCTAGCTTCCTCATTTGGTTGTTTTGTTTTGAAGATCATTCCAGTTGTTTAGCTAGCCTTACTATTTATATCTGTTTATTATCATATTGCAATTGTATTATTACGATCTCTTGCATTGCATTAGCATTTTTACAAGCTCTTGTTTTATTTTACAGAAAAATGCCACGTGCGCTATCTGATGTGTGGAGACATTTTACACCAGCTAATGTACAAGGGAAATCTGTATATATGTGTAAGTATTGTGATAAGACGTACGTGAAGAATGCCACAAAAATGCAGCAGCACATTGCAAAGTGCAAAAAAATTCCTCAAGGCCCAACACATGCAGCAGCCAGGAGTTCCACTCAAGGGGAAAATGAATCTGTTTCAGCTGTATCAGAGTCAGATACCCACTCATCAGCTCCTGGTCCCTCTGGCATCAGAGGATTCTTTGATTTTATGGATGACACTAGCCAGAAAAACGCAGATGAGTGTTTCGCTCGTGCAATCTATGCAACTGGCTCACCCCTGATGCTGACATCCAATGTGTACTGGAAGAGATTTTTGAATGTTCTCCGACCAGCATACATTCCCCCAACCAGACATGCATTGTCTACTCATCTACTGGATGAAGAGTTCAGTCGAGTTCAAGCAAAGGTGAAACAGACCATTGACCAAGCTGACTGTATTTCAGTCATCTCTGATGGATGGTCCAATATCAGGGGACAAGGAATTATTAACTACATAATCACCACTCCTCAGCCTGTGTTCTACAAGAGTGTAGACACAAAGGAAAACAGACACACAGGCCAATACATTGCAGATGAGCTAAAAGTGATCATCAATGACCTTGGACCAGATAAGGTTTTTGCACTGGTTACTGACAATGCAGCCAACATGAAGGTTGCCTGGGCACATGTGGAGGAGACCTACCCTCATATAACTACTATTGGCTGTGCAGCCCATACACTAAACCTTCTCCTAAAAGACATAATGGCACTAAAAACAATGGACACTCTGAATAAGAGAGTGAAGCAAGTTCTGAAATATGTTAAAGGCAAACAAGTAACTTCCGCTACATTTCTGTCAAAGCAAAAGGAAAAGAACAAGAGTACTACACTGAAGCTTCCCAGCATAACGCGATGGGGTGGTGTTGTTATCATGTTTGACAGCCTTCTGGAGGGAAAGGAGTCTCTGCAAGAGATGGCCATATCCCAGTCTGTAGGCATCGACAGTGACATCAAGAAGGTCATCTTGGATGATGTGTTCTGGGAAAGAGTATCTAGCAGTCAGAAAATCCTCAAACCTATTGCAGCAGCAATAGCGAAGATAGAGGGGGATGGTGCCATCTTGTCAGATGTCCAGTGCCTTTTTGCAGAACTCAAAGAAGAAATCCAGACAATTCTGCCCACTTCCCTACTACTGAAAGCAGAGGAAACGGCTGTGGTCAAGTCATTGGAACAGCGGAGGGAGTTCTGCATGAAGCCAGTGCATGCAGCAGCATACATGCTGGACCCCAAATATGACAAGGGCATACTTTCCGGGGAAGAGATCAACGGTGCCTATGCGGTCATTACAGCCATGTCTGACCACCTGGGTCTCGATAAAGGCAAAGTTCTAGGCAGTTTGGCAAAGTATCGAACAAAGCAAGGCCTTTGGAAAGGGGATGGAATATGGCAGTCATGCCAGCACATATCTGCAGCCACCTGGTGGAAGGGACTATGTGAATCTGAGGCCCTTGCACCTGTAGCCTCCATCCTCCTCCAAATCCCACCATCATCAGCCGCCTCCGAGCGCAACTGGTCACTGTTTGGGAACACCCACACAAAGGTTCGCAACAGGCTCACAAATGTGAGAGTGGAAAAGCTGGTCGGCATTCGGGCAAACCTACGGCTCTTTGAGCCTGACACAGAGCCATCCTCAACAAAGCTGGAAAGTGACACTGAAGAGGAAGACTCAGAGTTGGATGCTGAGGAAGTGGACATGTTGTTGGATGATGATGAGGTCCAGGAAGAGTCTATTGACTGAGCAAAAATGAGAAAAGAGGATTGCTTGAAGGAAGATTTGAATGTTTAATGGGACGTTTTGGAGGATAAGTGGCATTTTTCATTTAACCTTTTGAATGGGACTTTGTGGAGATTTTTGGACAGGGGGCATTTTTGAATGAGCGGGGTTAGGGGATGGTAATATTGAACTCAACATTTCTGTTTTTATTCATCCATGAAACAAGTTATTGAAACGTGTTCTATTCTACTGTACTTACAAATAAATCTGTTTAAATATCTGTTGAAAACATTTTGCATGGAGGTTTTCTTATGATTTCTGTTTATATTTATGCTTGGAAATAATATATTCCCAGTTAGTTCTCCTAAATTCCCATTAATTTCCATAATTCCCATTATTTCCATGGACAGTTTCCAATATGGAATATTTCCAAAATTCCCAAGCTTAACTTACCATGGAAATTTACCGGAAACTTTTCGGAAATTTTCCGCCCCTTTGCAACCCTAATCCTCAGTAAAAAGAAAGACTGTTACCATAAAGCCGCTGACTCATAGATCCATTCAAAAACAACAAGCACTTCAAGTTTAATTCCTTTACGCAACATGTAGCGTGTCCCCATCAATAAGTTGTTGATTTTTCAATGGACTCTCAGTATTTAATGAGGAGGAAGTGTATAACATCTTGTTTTGTTTACCAGTCCTTTTCTATCTGCCTGGTCAATAGGTTCAATTTGATTCAGACCGTGGGTGGGAAAATAAATTGGAATTGTAATGGGGGTCACGATGGACAAGATGCAGTTTGTTTCAGTGCTTTTCACTTCCAGCGAGCTAATTTAGCCATACCATTGATTGAATACTGACACAAAATTGTGTGTTCTGGATTAAAGCTCTTTAATTACATTTCAGAATCCAAACAAAAGACAGAAAAACATATAGCATTACTGCTTTTGATGAATGTGACATGCATTTTGGTATGTGTCTGAAAGGCATTAAGAAGAGTATCATTCAATCCCCTTCAGGGATGTCAGGCGTCAATAAGATGTACTGACAGGGTTCAATGGCATGGGCACACAAGCCCACTCTGTAATTTAAGGATTTCAATCCCCCTTTAAAGAAACGTTATATGGGATTTATAGTGTAAGGCTGCAGATTGTAAGCAACTGATATAAATGTCTCTTCTAAGGTGTTTCTAAAGTAATCACAACAAATAATATTTCCAGATAAATATGCAGTAATATAAGCATGTTTGTGCATATCTCTTTCTGCTAATGTATTCCCCAAAATCCTTCACAGTTGACCTTAAACAATATTTTGCAGGTTATATTATGCAAGGTTATTCCTTGTACCATGTGGTACATGGAATATGAAATGTATTTTATTAGCTTGAATGAGTGTCAAAGTCCAATGACTTGATGATCTATTCATCCCAACCTGGGCAAGCCAGCTGGGTTGTGGTGGCATCAGACTGAACGAGGTATTCCATACATTCTTTTCCTCAGTAATATTTTCCTGTTTATGCTGAGATATTCTGAGGTGCTTCCACGCAATATGAGATATAAAATCTCTTTAATGATTTATAACACCAAAGGGAGGCATCATAATGAGATGACCAAACCACATTAGCTAGTTTCTTCCAATACTGGGGAAGCTTATTTTGGCCCCTCCCCCCTGTCCTTAAGGTGCTGACCTGGCGTCTCTCTGTTCTCCTTTTCCTTTTCTATCTTTTCCCTCCCTCTATCATCAGTGCTACGTCTCCAGGCTCAGGCTCACACAACTGTGTCTCATTATCACTGCAGTATTTAACTCCAGCTCACCTCTCCATTCATCGCCAGATCATTGACCGACTCCGTGTGGAAGAATTGCTCAGGCCATTAAATATCTTGCCTACCTGTTGCTAACCCATGAATTTGTATTTATCTGACACATTCACTACCCACCTACTTTAAGTAACCTATCAGCAAAAACTAAGAAAAAATAAAATCACCTGAAAATAAAATGTCTTTCAGATATGAGAAAAGATGGAAGATGGAGAAAAGTGATTCATTTAACTTTCACTCAAGAAACCTTGTCTTGTAATACTTACATTTATTTCTTATTAAAACCTGTTGAACATCTCAGTGCATTTTGTCTGTCAGACTTCTTGAGTGACTATTGAGAGCTCGTTTTCTCAACCTCTCATTTGGAAATCTAGTATAGTACATTAATCTTCAGGTGTCATTACGAAGTCATATAATGTTATATTGAAAAAACGTTTTAAAAAGCTCAAACAAAGCGTCTATGTACCCCTGTGATTAATAAACTGCTTTCAAGTTCAGAGATGAGCCTATGAAAACGCCTTTTTCATAAATAGTGTGACCTTGACCTTTGACCTATGACCTTAAAACATAAAATTAAAACTAAAATTCTTTACCCATGTGATCAGAGCAGAATTGTCTGAAATCTTTGGCTTGTATAAGCTGTAAAAGCCTGAGACGTTACATTATATCCCTGCAGTGAGATTTTGCAAAACAATTCAATTCTCTCCATCCACTCTCATGAGATATATTACTCAATATAGTTTCTTCAATTAATTTTTTTCCAAGGTCAACATCAACCTCGGGTGCCAGTATTGAAGGTCAAGGTCAAATGGTTAGCCAACCTAGGTACTCGTGTCCCCCGAGGCCCAGTATATTGTTGAGAAGTTTGAAAATTATCAGTAAAAGATGAAAAATATAAAGTTTTGTTCTGACATTTGGCGTGACCTTGACCTTGACCCAATTCTCCCTGCCTCTGGGCAAATGTAATTTACCCCTACCAGTATGTGGAGGCAACATGGCTACATGGAAGAGTTACAGACACTTGATGTGGTCAGACCACACATGGTAAGAACTGGTTTGTTTCAAGCATACTAGTGATGGGTCGTTCGCGAACGAAATGGCTCTTAGAGCCGGCTCTTTGACGTGAACGACGCGAGCCGGCTCCTTATCGCGAGCCGTCACGTGGGTTTTTTTTTTTTTTCTTTCTCTCAGCCTCTCTCTCGCACTTTTTTCCGCTTCACTCTGCACGCGAGCCTTGTGCTTTACGCTGGGCAGAGGGGGGAGGGGCGGTAGTTACACTCAGTAGCACAGGAACAGAGCCAGAGAGAGAGAAAGAGAGGCAGGGACAACAACATTAGAAAGGTATAGTAATCATCCACAACTATTTTCGGTTGCAGATGATAAAGGATTGAGAAAGTTTATTCATGCAGGTCCATATGACAGAGAATATGCATGTTCTTTTAGTTTTCATATTATAATTTATATTTAATTGTGTTGTGGTTTGCAGTGTTTTGTGTTCTTTTCACTTTAAATTTGTGAAAGGAAAAAGCTGAAAATGTAAATAGTTAAAACTTGAAATGTGAATAGTTGATTTTTGTATTAGATGATTTATTTATTACATTTTATGTGGAGTGAATAAATAAAAGTATATTTACGGTGGCCCCTAGAGACAAAGCACATACAAACTTCAAATCACGTACGAACTCTGAAGCATGTACAAACTCCGAAGCACGTAAAAACTCAGAAGCATATAAAAACTCAGAAGCACATAAAAACTCAAAACACGTACAAAAGAACAACAGAAGTGCTCCAGGATGCTGGGCGCAGTGTTGAGCCTTTGTTATCTTGTGGCTACACAAGCCAGCAAGTACCAATGACCGGATTTGGTGTGTGGTAATAACAGGTAAATGAACTTTTTTTTAAATTATTTGAATATATATATGAGTGCCTGTGTATAAATACACAAACAATACACACATGCTTTCAATTGTGTAATTTAAGTGATCTAGTAGCTCTGCTTTGGAAGTTCAGTTCATGCTAGAAATGTGTTTTGGAGTTTGTACGTGTTTTGTCTCTAGGGGCCACCGCATATATTTATATATAAACATATATAAATAAAACCACTTGTTTTTACGTTAGTAATTCCTTTTGTGCATAATTTTATATTATTGTTAATAATAAATTAATTAAAGCAACAAAACAACCTGAAGAGCCGGTTCGGAGCCGAAAGAGCCGGCTCTTTTTAGTGAGCCGAACCGAAAGAGCCGGTTCTCTAAAAAGAGCCGGAAATCCCATCACTAAAGCATACCCTCCTTCTACTTTTTAGTTTTGCACAGACATGGAGCTCTACACAAATACAGGAATGTCAAAGTTTGTCTCCCCTTTAATTAAAAGTTTCTAGAAATACTACCAAAACTGCCAAACTGCCACCTTTGGAAAAATCCCACGTCGTATGTCAAGTATAATCTTGAAAATCAGGGAAAATAGCCCTGTCTCAGTTGAGCGCTGATTGCCATCTTTTGGAAAGAGCACGTGTTGTTTCCAGGAACACGCTCAGCGCCCTGACCTCTCTTTCTTTTGTGTTTCCATTGTTCACTGTTATTTCTCTAGTTTAGCTTTGACAGGGTGATACAATGAATTGGAGGCTCCACAAAAGAGACTTTTACGCCACATTAGGCAAGGGTCCCACGTTCTTCTCTGACACAAAAATACAATTTACTGAGACAGACCCATTCATCTCAGCAGAATCTCTGCTCACATAATAGGCTCCCTCTTATAAACCTCCTTTTTTCATCTTCCTAGAGCTAACTGCACTGTTGAAAATTAAGTTAACATTAACATTTATTCTTGAGGTAAGCACATGGTCTTATCAGAGACATTCAAAGAGTGTGTGACAATTCAAAGCAGGCTGCTATGCAGGTATTAACAGCGTCTTATGAATTATCTGTCAATGTGGAAGACTAAAAGTGTAACAACAGAAGAGGACTTCTTTAACACGGATATTAGTGATGGGATTTCCGGCTCTTTTTAGAGAACCGACTCTTTCGGCTCCTAACCGGCTCTTCAGGTTGTTTTGTTGCTTTAATTAATTTATTATTAACAATAACACAAAATGATGCAAAAGGAATTACTAATGTAAAAACAAGTGGTTTTATTTATATATGTTTATATATAAATATTTACGGTGGCCCCTAGAGACAAAGCACGTACAAACTTCAAAACACATTTCTAGCGTTAACTGAACTTCCAAAACAGAGCTAGCTAGATCACTTAAATCACACAATTGAAAGCATATGTGTATTGTTTGTGTATTTATACACAAGCACTCATTTATATTCAAATCATTTTAAAAAAATGTTCATTTACCTGTTACTACCACACACCAAATCCGGTTGTTGGTACTTGCAGGCTTGTGTAGCCGCTAGGTAACAAGCTCAACACTGCGCCCTAGCATGCTGGAGGACTTCTGTTGTGTTTTTACGTGTTTTGGAGTTTTTACGTGCTTCTGAGTTTTTACGTGTTTTGAAGTTTGTATGTGCTTTGTCTCTAGGGGCCACCGTAAATATACTTTTATTTATTCACTCCACATAAAATGTAATAAATAAATAACATAATACAAAATCCAACTATTCACCGTTCAACTTTTAACTATTTAAATTTTCAGCTTTTTCCTTTTAAACAAATTTAAAGTGAAACAACACAAAACACTGCAAACCACAACACAATTAAATATAAATTAAAATATGAAAACAAAAAGAACATGCATATTCTCTGTCATATGGACCTGCATGAATAAACTTTCTGAATCCTTTATCATCTGCAACTGAAAATAGTTGTGAGAGAAAGAAAAAAAAAAAAAAAACATCCACAGCTTGCGATAAGGAGCCGGCTCGCGTCGTTCACATCAAAGATCCGGCTCTAAGAGCCATTTCGTTCGCGACCGACACATCACTAACTGATATATACCTGGAATAACATCCTTTTATTCGTCTAAAAATTGGGTTGCTGTTTATATATATATTCTCTGCCTATTTTATGGGATGTGTCAGTGTGAAGTTTGTGAAGACCCAAACATCACTGGTGGGCTTCCAGGTCACCACATCAATGAATCAATTCACTGTGTGCTCACTCATGAAATGAGACCTAATGAGAAGTGCTTCAGCCTCAATCACGGGGCAACAAGGGGAATGACTTTTGTCATCCCGATACAGGCCTTTTCCTGAATGCTGATTGGTCTACAGGAAGACAAATCCTTTTTTTTCTTGTGATTTTTCTCCATTTTCAAATGTGCTGATTATCTTTGCCGGAGCTATTTTCAAATTCGTTCTGTCGTAAAATTGATGAATTGGGCATGAAGTTGCCTGCTTCACAAACTTCTCGTGTTCCCTCATTCGCTCGCTCACTCACCTCCTCTGCTGTGCAATCAACAGATCTCTATCACACATGTTCCTCCTGCATGTGCTGACTGCATAAGAGCACCGTGAATGCACTCCGTGCAATTTGTACATAAAAGTGCAGGCCTCAATCTTTCTCTGGGAGCAGGGTTGTAATGTATATTGACTTGTTTTGATTGAAGCTGTTTGAGGGACATTTGAGAAAGTTCACTGGTGTATTTTTGTGAAGCCTTTGATATTGATGGGCAGGTGTGTGGAGAGTAATAAGTAGCTGGAGAGGGAATTTGCTGACAGAACCCATTACCTCTGCTAGAGAATACTTCACATATCCACTCAAATCAGAAAACATGAGGGTATAAATAGGAAACTGCACATTGGACTCAGTATAGCTGCTGGAAAATTGAACATTATCAGGGTGCTATATGTCTTCTAAATGGGTCTGTGACATTCTTATGTTTATGCTATTTGCAGAAGAGAGCTGTCAATCAACAGAGAACAAGATGGCACTGTTAAATTCAGGCTGTTGTTTCTAGACCCAGCTATGACATTATTCAAAATTGACAAGCCATATATCACAATGTAAATTCAACTTTACTTGGCCTGTTTCAGCTGGACTGCAAATTGAGCCTGTGAGGATCATTTCTCATGATGATGTTGCTGGATCCTGGTTACAGATAGCTTTTAAAAAGCGAAAAAAAGAAGAGTGACAAATTAAAAGAAAAACTATGCTGCATGCACGTAGCTTGTCTCTACATGCAGCCTCCTCTGAGGTTGTTTTGTAGAAGTTGCAAAGGTTTGTGGGTTTTTTCTTTTCTTTATTTCAGACTCACTGTCTAACATCAGCTGCCTCAACAAGCCAATTTACTTAATGAATAAATCCACGTGCACACTCTTCTGCAAGCCAGCATGTGGACATAAGCTGTTACACATAATACCCCTCCCAGCATAGACTGAGACATTTATTTGAAGCTTTTTGAGGGACATTTGAGACACAGCATTTTGAGACTCCTAAATTTATTCTTAGAGGGTGAAGAATCACTCCTACACTCTCTGTGCGAGTCTGTTTTGAAAGTCAGTGAGGCTTTGTGGTGTTTTTCTTAATCATAGAATAACATTAACATAATTTAATCTTCTTCTTGATCTCATTTTACGTAATTAAGTGATGAAATCCTCATTGTCAGTGGTCATCTGCCACATTTTGAATTAAGGAACATCAGTGGTTTCATTAATTTACCCTGTCTGAGGTAGCTAGGTTATCTAATTAATTAGAAATCTTTTTTAAAGGCAAGTTCTTTCCAAAAAACATTTTCCCCCTTAAGCACAATGAAAGTTTGTTGCTTAGACATCAGATTATAGCAGACCTTTGTGTCGGCTTAACTCTTTGTATTGTTGCTGTTGAAGCACCCTTTTGTTATTTGACAGTTCAGCTATGAAATATGAACAGGCCTAGCATAGGCAAACAAAAACAGACTCCAGTGTGGAAAGTAATGGAGACAGGAAGAGTCTGTTTGTGAGTTACTGAAGGAACATATCGCCATAAAGGGAAACAAGGAATCACATAATACTTGTCTTATTTTGGGTGGACTGAATGTGTCTGTTTACTGAGTCTGAAAAGGGACTTTCTGTAAGGTTAGAAAACTTATGGCCAAATAAACAAGCACAAATGTTTGCCCTAAACACAGCTCTTCTCATGAGATCTAACCTACTATCAATCTAAACCAGAGCTTAGGGCAAAAATAGGAACTCCTGAAAGGTTATTTCAGTCCCCAGATTGTTAACGTTTCAAAGGGTAATTCTGGCCCTCTGTTTTTTGGTGTTCAGTGAAATTTGATGAGTACTGATGTGGTTTCTGATCAGTGGTGTTTTGAGGAGGAAACTCCCTTGGTGGTTCTTGGCATCTCCTGAGACTTGGAATGAACTTCCCAAAAAATTCCTGCACCACAATTACAAGGCAGCCATACGGCAGGTCAAAGGAAGGACAAATGCGGTGCAATATCCGAAACATGAATCACATTTTCATCACGACAAACACTGAAACGGAGGGAGGGTAAATAAATCACAATTACAAAGTCAACTGCACGCTCCAGGCTGTCTCCTTTGGCAATAGCCTGACATGATCAATTTATATTATGTCAGTGTTCAGTCTTCAAAGATTAATGGCAACAAACAAGAATCCCAACGAGGAAAAACTGTGGAAATTGAGGGAAGGATAGCAGTTAGAACGTTGCCAATATGACAAGAGACGCTGGCCTCCTGTCAAGCAAAATATGTCACTACACTGCAGAGAAGTGGTTTTCATGACCACACCAATTAAAATTGAGACAATTTAGATACTAATGTAACAAGAATATTTTCCTAAACCTTAAAAAACCTTTGCCTGAATCTGACTCAACAACCAATGTGACCAAGTAGCAAGAGACAACTAAACATAGGAGTAGTTTTACAAATAATGATGCCACACAGCAACTAATGATGAAGTTAAACAACAATTAAATCTAAAAACAACACAAAATATTAGTAATAATAATAATGACACAACACAAACTCCAGTCTCCTGGATGAAAGTGCTCTATAAGACTCATGCAACCACCACTTCTCACAATGCAAGGAAGTGGGAT
This sequence comes from Diplotaxodon limnothrissa, assembly GCF_057381915.1. Lineage (NCBI taxonomy): Eukaryota > Metazoa > Chordata > Actinopteri > Cichliformes > Cichlidae > Diplotaxodon > Diplotaxodon limnothrissa. The sequence goes on from NC_140613.1 coordinate 11,735,702, forward strand.
ATGTCTCCAGATAGACATAATCCAAGTACAAAACACAGACCCATTTGGAAATGCATTGCATGGCCTAATGTTTTGACTATTTCCCTACCTGTGGAGAGAAAAAGGGAACAGAAACTCACAGCTCACAAATTTTGTTACTTCCTATTATACATAGTGGTGGATCTGCAGTGATATAAGCAGGCAGGGGAATCATTAGACGTGATTACTGCACTGCACGGTCGTATAACAGCCAAGGAATATGATGTCATTTAATGGGAGTACTCTGTGGTGCAAAAATATTCTCTTCTAGCCTTCCTCTATTTAAATATGGCAACGCCTCAGTGCACAAAGAAAGAATCAATTGAAAGAAGTTTGTTAATGACCGCTTCATTTACAATAAATATAGATGAACTTTTATTGAAAGTAGAGTCTTTTGGGAAATTTGGGCGTATTTAACTGAAGCATTAAAGTTTATTCTTAGACCTCTGAAAGAGCGGTTTGCTTTCATTAGCCTAGCTAAACTCCTAAATATGTGTCATGGACAAAATCATTAGTGGTTCACTTTGAATCACAGTATCTTCATGAAAACAAGACAGCTGAGCAAACTCGGTCTGCACATGTAGACTGCTCCATGATTTAATAGTGCGATTCAGAGATCAGTAGTTTTAACTGTATATTGTACAGCTGTTTCTACTTTTGAATGCAAACAGGTCTAGGGGCAATGTCATGGATACACTCACTTAATAATGAAACCAAACCTACAGCGATTAATTTTTTTTTTACCTTTGATCAAGTCTTGTCAGATTATAATGAAATCCAGGCCTGTTTCTGATTTCCCTGTAAGCAGTATTAAATGATTTTTGTTTTTTAGTAAGGATCCTTCTTATTTCTGCCTCATGTTGACATGTTAACCCTCCTGCCATCCTTTAAAAAACTCACACCCATCACCCTAGGGACCATTCTCAGCCACGCCATAAAAAGACCATATATCCATATTTTATTCCACTTTAAATTAGCCAACCTTGTAAAACTACTTCTCCCTGAAATATTCATGTAAAGTTTTAATTATATTTTCGTTGTTTTAACCCTTCAAATCCCAGTGTTATTACATGAGCGCCCTGTGTTATAAGCCCCAAAAACCAAAAAACGAAACTAAATATTTCCACAAAAAACCAGTTGAAGTAATATGTGATTGTCATTATAAGTAGGCCTTTAGATGGACCAAAGATTGGCACCAACATACATTTTGACCTGCCATTATTTTTTTTGCATTTTTTTTGCAATTTAAAAATTAAAACTTCAAGGCCCTGAGTCTTCATTGACATCCAAGAAAAGAAGAAAAAATAAAATCATATGATGATAATTTGGGGTTGAAAAATAGCGTTTATAATGGAAGTCAATGGGCAGAAAATGGTCCCCAGGGTGATGGGTGTGGGGATTTCTGCTGCTCAGCCATTTTAGGCTGATTTAAGGAATTCACACTGGAATATTAACATTGACAGGTAAAAACTATCCTGTGGCAAGTTTGGTTATATTCCACTGAACACAGTGGAAATGGCAGCCATTTAACACATAGCAGTGGCACAAAAAGGTCCCAAGAAGGCAGGAGGGTTAATTTGCTGTCTTCTCTCTGTTTTACATGAAAAATGTTTTAGTGGCTGTAGCAGTACAATCCCGGTACATCCCCTGACTGGCTTTTATTGTGAAGTGACTCATCTGCAGTAACTCATCCTGTATTAGTAAGAAAAAGGAAAAAAAAACAGAGTGTATGTCTAAAATTTGTTTTCTAACTTCCGATGCATCGTCAAGAGTAATCTAGGAGTAAATATTAGTAAATCAGTAATATTTTCGCATTTGTTAAAACGTAATATATGCAAAGGATTTCTCATTTTTGTTTTTACCCTACTTTATTGCAGCTACTCTGGTCTTTTCACTTCTCTGACTTTATCATCCAATAAAAGGATGTGTGACCTGGAAAGAGCTAAGATGGATTTTTCCTAGTGCATTAGGCCAAATTAGCTCATTGCAAATGCAAAATTAACATGCAGATTCACAGCCTGAATCGCTGCTAGTGCATCATATTCATCATCATCAAAACCAGAGAGCGAACGAATTTGGGTGTCTAATCACCAGGAACAACAAACAAGAAAAACCTATCAAGAAATAGCAGAATTTCCCTCCAATCAGACAGTTAACTGACCATCTAATCTGCTCCGCATGCTCAGCACATCTCGACGATCCACACAGAAAGCTCCTATGTGCGGTTCACACTTAAATTTGGGGTCTAGTTTGTGGATGACAGGTGAAGCAGAGAGACGCGCACCTTTATGTAGCGGGACAGGGCGACAGAAGTCAAGTTGATGCAAACAAAACTCTCCAAACTGAGATAGAAATGACAAAACAGGGAGGTGGACAGGTGGAGTGGTGGAGGTACAGATAACTACCTTCACATAATGAAGGCGGTCGTGGCTCAAGAGTTGGGAGGTCGCCTTGTAATCGGAAGGTTGCCGGTTCGAGCCCCGGCTTGGACAGTCTCGGTCGTTGTGTCCTTGGGCAAGACACTTCACCCGTTGCCTACTGGTGGTGGTCAGAGGGCCCGGTGGCGCCAGTGTCCGGCAGCCTCGCCTCTGTCAGTGCGCCCCAGGGTGGCTGTGGCTACAATGTAGCTTGCCATCACCAGTGTATGAATGTGTGCGTGGATGACTGGATATGTAAAGCGCTTTGGGGTCCTTAGGGACTAGTAAAGTGCTATATAAATACAGGCCATTTACCATTTTACCATTTACATAATATTGCTTTTTCCTTCGGGTTAGAAAGAGCAGGAGCTTGTCACTGGCTGGTGAGTAGATCTCCTTTGCATTGCATTTTTCTTTCTCCTCTTTCAATGCAATTGCTCATCAGCTGGGAAAGAAAAAGAATACAGTGTTTATGTCTGAGAGCAATAAGTCACCTTGAGAGAACGGTTTCACATAGCAGCTGGTGAAGGCACATTTAAATCCAACTTAACTTTCATAAACTGTTGAGTTGAATCTGGTAACAAAGCTTTGATGTCACCTCAAAGTGTTTTAGACATCTGTGGATTAGAGACTCTCCCCTTATTAAGCAGCACGTCTGCTTAACACAGTGAACGAGATAAAGAGGTTTCTGTGAAAATGGACACAGAGGACCGGTGTGGTAACTGTTACATACAGCCCACATCCGTAGGGTCAACAGCTGCTAATGTTTAGCGGGCCAAACCCCAACTGAGCACTGTTGACTTACAGATGCTGTTGAGGAAACTTAAGATTCACACCTCGTAAAAAGAAGAGGCAGATGTTTGCATATTAATAGAGACTGTGGAGACTGACTGGTAGAGGGAGGCATTACAGCTGCTTCATTACAGTGTACAGTGTATGGCACAGATGGATATACCCGCTTTTCATCTCTGGGGCATTTTGATCTGGATGCTTTTACATGCCAGGTGTGAAGTCCACTTCACTGCAGTCGCTACACATTTATGTTGTATAGTGCTATAACCTTTCTTCCATCTATGCTTGCAAATCACATCTGAGCACAGAATGGGTGATTGATCGCAGAATGGGTGAGTGAATTTCTGAAGTCTATCTTAAAACCATACCAACATGGATATACTAATACTTAACTCTGTTTCTACTGGACATAAAGAGATCTAATTTTACTGTGTATGGTTTGTGTAGTAATGCCGCCATGCAGATGCCTTGGAATTCGAATGTTGGATCTCTGTAGTGACATCACACCTGAGTTACTTTCCAGTAAAAGGGATGATAAGCAGGATTTCTTTGCTTTTAGTATCGCTAGAAAAATTGCTATACTAAACAGATCCTGTTACCCAGGAAACCAATCAATACTCAGCAGTATTGATATTTCTTTTGATGACACGACGGGGGGGGGCTATAATTATTGCCCCATATAGTGTCCCTTTTAGATTACTGTCCAGTTGTATACTGTACATTATTCATTTAGTAAGATTCCAGTAATCTAAAACATGCTGTTTAGGATTTTATACAATCCATAATTAATTCATAATCAACTTCTGTTGCTTTTGTGGTTTTTAAAACAGGGTTTGTTAATCAGCACAATCCCTAATGTAGATTTTCACAAAGCATAATTTGTTGCTTTGGTAAATTTAAATATAGCTAGTTTAATACCGAATGGGAATCTTCAACAAAAGCTTTTTAACCCATATGGAAAAGAAATAGTAAAAACTTATATGTGATTAGTCATGAAAGTGGCCACTTTCATGAGTAAATCATATATAAATCATATAAGGCTTACATGATTTACTCATGAAAGTGGCCACTTTCATATATTGTTTTAGGAAGTATCCAAAACATACAAGTTTCATTATATAATTTTTCAAGGGATCTTATATCTGTTTTCACTCTTATATGCTTTTCATACAAGTTTCACACAAGACAGATACAAACTTTATAAGATTTATATATATCTTTTCCATATGGGAATTCTAGTTTTGAACTGATTCACTTGTTTAAATAAAGATTATGAATGCACCAGCAATAGTTAATAATATAATTCTACAATATGGTAAAGAAATGATAATTTCTGCCTTGTTGTTTTTTCAGGTATTTGCAAAATGACACAAAAAGGCTGTAGGTGTGCTGTCAATGTCATGTCTCACAAAATAACTATGAGGAATTGTCTGTCTTAAAGGTGGAGGTAGAACAACGCTACATGGAGGTGTTTCTGAATGCAACACAGTATATCAGACACAAATCTATTGATTTGCTCATTCAACACCTTTACTGGGCTATAAATCTCGCTTCACAGTCACACAACCCACTGGGGCAATCTGGTTCCACAGACTGGCTTGATTGCTGAAAAACCTAATGGAAATGCAGCATAATGTCATTCACTTAATATTTCAAAAATTATTCTGAATGGTAACTAGTTTTTTTACAGTGAGAATGTGTAGTGGTAATTTGAACTGCAATCAGCATCCACTAAGTGCTGCAAAAAAATCAGTGAAAATCAGATCAAGTGAGGCTTTTGCATTCTTCCGTCCTGTATACAAATGGCCACATATGAAGACACATGGGAACCTGAAGCAAAATTAAATACTGTCGCTGGATGGATGATGTTTCAGGCTTGCTTTTATTACACATAGGTTTGGCTCCATACTGTCTTCTTCTTCTTCATTTCCCTTATACAGCAGGTTGCTTTAGAAATCACTGCAGTGGATCATCTAGCTCAGTCTCACCCTATCCATATCATCCGTTTCTGTCACACCAGCCCTCTGCATGTTGTCCTTTACTATATCCACAAATTTTCTCTGTGATATTCTTTCTTCCCTCCTGCCTGGTAACTCCATATTTAACATGCATTAGTGCTCCTCTGCACATGTCCGAACCATCTTGGCCCAGCATCTCTACCTTTGTCTGAGATTTCCCTCTAAAATGTACATTTCTAGTCCTGTCCATACTGGTCACTCCCAGTAAAAATCTCAACATCTTCAGCTCCACCTCTATCTCTTTGTTAGTGCCAAATCAAACCAGATCTTACCACTGCTTTGTAAATCTTTTCCACCTGCTTCCTACTCTTGCTGCAGATAAGAATGTTGTCAACATCATAGTTCATGTAAACTCCTGTCTGACCTCATCTTCCATTACCACTGGAAACAAGAAGGGGTTCAGCACCAATCCTTGATGTAACCCCACTCCTATGCTTCTATTTTGAAATTTTAGTATTTACCCAATTAAAGGAATGACTTGCACCGATACAGGACCCAGTATAAAACTAGAGAGGCGGTCACCGCAGGGGAGGACACCAGCAGGAGGATTGGAGTGTCATTGAGGCAATGGCATGGAGAGGTTTTATGTGAGGTCAGCAGGAGACACAGGTGGGAGCAGACATAAAGGGCAGGCTGCAGAGGGGCACGCTGAAGTGGAAGCAGATGCATGAGACATGTTTAGCGCTCTAGCATTTGTTAGTGAGACCAAGGCGTAAATGACGAAGGGCGGCCTGTGGGAGGAAATTAGAGGCAGGCAGAGTTTATTTGCCCCTAGCAAAATAAAAAGATAATAGAATGTGTTTTTGTGTGTGTCATGTTTTTTGGGGTTTTTTGTTTTGTTTTTTATTGAAAATAAATTATTTTTAGAGCTGTTTGTCATTTCAACTACCCTCTTTGTTTTACTGCTCTCTGCCCAATCAGAAAAGTCTTCTTGTCATTAGTCCATCACCAAAACTCAAGACCATAAGTCATTCGGCAGACTGCCATCTGACGATGCCAAGCTACATCGTCCCCTGACACCACCCTGCAGTCTTCAGTCTCTTTTTTGCATTGCCCTTTTTGAATCTAGCTCCACCTATGTGCACCTTCCACCACTCTTATATGTCACACTGTGTTGCTCCTTGAAATATGTGTTCGCCAAAGCCATTCTCATCCTTTTCACAAATTCCACTGCCTTCTTTCCTTCCATATTTCTCTCCTTAACACCACACCTACCCAACAGCTTTTCTTCACCCCTGTTCCCTTCACCTACATCTACACCAAAATCCACTCCAATCACTCCTCTCTCCCCTTTGGAGACACTTTCTACCTTTTTATCCAATTATTCTGACTAATTCCTCTTTCTCTTCTGAATCCCTCTTGTCAGACCTTTGCACTGACAGCATTTAGCATCACCCCTTCAATTTCCAGCTTCAAAGTCATGATCCTGTCTGACAATGTCCTAATATCACAGAACTATTCACATAGACTTACTTCAGGTTTACCCATACTTCAGTCTATATTGTGGTAGAACATGGTTTGGATCCATCTGCCCTTGGTTCCCTTCTATCTGCACACACACACACACACACACACACACACATACACACACACACACACACTATATCTACCTTTCTTCTCTCCATCATATCAGCTACCTGAAGTCCCTACTCTCACTGCTTCACTCCTGCCTTTCTTTCTCTCTCACTTCCTTCAAACATGCCTTCCCCCTCTTCATTTTCCACCAACAGTAGCACAATTTCCATCTGCACCCTGCTGGCCAACAACATCAGAGGCAGTCATTGCCAAAATGGGCCCAAACCAGTCCAGTGTGTAAATCTCATTCTCGATGATGTGCATGTTTGATTTGGCAAAGGTTTTATGCCAGATGCCCTTCCTGATGCAACCTTTCCCATTTATCCAGGCATGACACCAGTTCTAGGAGTACACTGGCTTGCGCCCCCACTCGCCGCCACTTAGTTTGGCTCCATACTGTGTATACGTTACATGATTGACGCATGGAGAAAAAAAAAAGTCTGACAAAAGCATAGAGAAAAGCAAAAAAGTCTCCAACAGCAAATACTGATTGAATGCAGTGAGCTCACCCATCCCTAAAAGCAGTAGGCACTGAAAGTCTGAAGTTATAAGCTAATAAGCACAGGGCTTCTTTGATAGTCGATTGTCAACAAGTCCATCAGTCAACAAAAATAGAGGAGCTGAGTTATTGTGTTCGTATGAATGTTTCCAGTGCATTTAAACTTAATAGTTTTACTTCTAATACAAGATCACTTTGAATTGGCAGTCACGCAGACGTTGGTCCTGTGATGGTTTCACAGTTGCTTGTACAATGCAGAAAGCAAGGCTTAAAAATAAAAGAAAACTTCAAGACTGATAAAAAATGATGTAAATAAATCAGCAAGAGCAGCACGAAAACAGATAATCAACAAATATAAACATAGTTAGACCTGACCTCAGGGGGGCTTCTCTAAGTATATATTTCCTGGAAATAGCACAGGATGATGAAGGAGCTGTCATTGTGCCAGAGTGGGAAAAGTAATGCGGTATATATTTAATCTCTGATTAAACATCATGAATGGTAGGCCAGTCACGTTCACTATGTCAGGGTTACCGTTTCGTACTCCGCTCGCTTTGGCTCACTTAAAAAAAGACTGTTTCATTCGGCACATTTTCCTGCGATTGGCGTGAAGACACAACTCACAGGGTCACAGCAACATTTGAGGAAGGGGTGGTGACTGGATTGCTGATGCCCCCCCTTTAAAATCCACTCCCACTCAACCCTTTTATTTCCTGGGGAAAGAAAGAGGGGAAAAAACTCTTTTTTTCCCCACTTTTTTTTCAAAGCAGTGAGCGAGAAAGCGTGAGAACAGTCACTGCAGGGCTTCAGGAACATTGTATCTGTCTATAGGATGAAAAGCCTTGCAGCAGAATGAGAGAATGAGAGGCCTTTTTACCAGAGCCAAGCTCAATGAGAAGGGGGAAGGGATAAAGTGAAAGAGTTCACTACTTCCCACTAAATTAGATTAAGGTGAGTATTGATTGGGTAATACACACCAGTAGGCCTATAGTGCAGCACCGTCTACAACAGAAGCTGTTTCAGCATTTCCTCAAGATAATGAAAGCGGTAATGAAAGTGCAGGACAACTATCTTATTACAGCACATTTACAACAATGTGTCACAAACCACTAAAACAAACCAAAAAGAGAGAGAGAGAGAGACGGGAAATAGAAAACATCCATTGGTACTCGATTCAAGGCATTGCCGCCCGAAGAGCTAAAAAGTACAACACTGAGATAAGTCAAAGAGGTGGTGTGAGCAAACCTGCTGTCTCAGCAGTCTAAAAGATGTGTTACTGATAATGGGGCCTCTCTGCATGCAGGTTCTGATGCCAAAATTCAAGCCAAGACTTCTGTTTGTGCCCTCATGGCAAAAACTCTAGGACTCTCCATTAATCTGCACTTAAGCTGCCTGGCTTCAAAAACAGATGCTTGAGGAGGATAAGGCAACTCGGTGGGAGAGAAGGTACGTAAGCCTTGGTTAGATAAGGGGGAAAAAAGTGGCAGCTTTACAGTGTACTATATCAGCTAGATGGGACTTCATAGGGAAACTTTCTTTTTCTATCATCCCCACTTTTTTTAGTAGAACACCACAAACTACTCACAACGTCACCACCTTGTCTTCAAGCTGATTTTGTTTTGTTTTTTTATTTTTTATAATTATCAGTGGGGCAAAAATACAAACTAAACAGGCGTGAAATACCAGTAAGCAAACCTGTCATAGAGACTGCCAGTTATTCCTATGACTTTTGTGCGTGTGTGTTTTGCTGTTTTCCATTGTTGTGTTGTGAGTGAAACTAGATCAAAGAAAATGAATCACAGACATTATAACATGTAGTGTGTTTAAGAGTTTTTACCAACTTAAATTGTGTTTTCAGTAACAAAATATAAATATGTTACTGTCATAAATCATACAAGGAAGCTAAACAAGTGTCTCTTTTTGTGAATATTGCCTGTCACAATCAAAACCAAAGGAAACACTGTATTGCTCCCAACAAAGAGGTTGCATGTCCATGAATTTACTAAATCTTTAAAATGATTTAGCTGCTCCCTTTAACAGTCGCCACAGAGGATCATCTACCTCCATCTCACGCTATCCGTAGCACCCTCTTCAGTCACACCAGCCCTCTGTCTCATATGTTGCTGTGCAGCAGGCAGGCCATGGAACCAATATGCTGAACACAGGAGAGAGATGTGAACAGTTTTATTACTGGTAACATACTGAAGGTAACTTAATAAACACGGCGCAAGGCCAGAGCAAAACAAAGGAACAGAGGAACACACAGCAATAAGGGTTGAGGGACGATGCGACAAAGAATAACGGGAAACAGAATCAATATATATACTCACAGGATAATGAGAGGAAAGGCAACAGGTGGGACACACGGCTGGAAACTACAGACATGACGGGGCAGGGGAAGTAAACAATACAATTCACAGGAGGCCACGGTTACTGCAATGACACTGGAAGACACAACTGAGTGTAGAACAAGGGTTAACCTGACATAGACAGGGGAGCGTGGGAAGGACAAATGCAGACAAGTGTGGGACACCAAGGAAAACGAAAGAGAACAAATCCAGCCTGATGAGGCCAAGGGAGTTAAACTAAATACAAACGCACAGAGGACAAAAGACCAAAGTAGAACAAGAAGTAACTGAGCAGAAGACACACTCACATAAATGAATGTATTGTGAAACTCAGACCTGACACAGAGACAGAAATGTAAAGAAACATTGAGAAAAGATAGAGTGGATACGAAATGGAACTAATGTCATCAAACAAGAAAAAGGTTCTAGTTCTTGGTTCTAGCTCTTAAATATAAACCAAGTTGTTTACATGTCTGTGAAGGTTCTCAGTCATCCAGGTGATCGTAGTCTTAGGAGCTTGGAAAGAAGTCCAGACGCTTTTCTTTCCTAGCTCCTTAGACCAAGTTGTTTACAGAAAAGAAGTACAATATTTAAAAAAATGTGTGGTTAATAAAGTTTCCTGTTGAGTAGTTACAGTATAAGACAGATCCAACTACAGCCCTCACTTTACAATTGTCATCTATCCCACTTTGGTTTACAACTTATAGTTTATAGTTAAAGCTTAATCAGATAACCCATGGCTTAGCACGGGTTTCACATGATGTACTGAGCATTTCTACTCATGCTTTTTCATTCTTGGTGTGTTTATTTGCTTCTACTGCATGTCATGAATTAACTTCTCTCTCTTGCCCATAGTTTTGTTTTCTCCTTGGTCTCTATATTTTCATTTTTTATCTTTAATATCTTGCAACATCTAATATTGCAGTGGGTTTACCTTACAAAGTGCCTCTGGGCGACTATGAAGTTGTTCTACGTAAATAAAAGTACATTTAATTGAACTGAACATCAGGGTGTTACTCAGCTGAAGTATATTGCTGTATAGACTGTAGAGTCCCCAACCACAGCTAGCAAGTGATGGCTATGTAGCTGCAGTGAGCTGGTATTTGCACTGATGAACAAACTAGTATTTCGCTTGCATGTAATAATCCCCTATGTACAATGAGTCATATCTTTTTGTTTTATGCAACTGATAATGTATACCTCCAAGTATGATGCTACAAAAAACAGATATCACCCAAACAATCAAAAATGTATCCATTAAAAGCCACCAGCAACACATTATCCAGTGTATGGTCAAGTTCAAGGGAATCTGATAAACCATAGGGATCACCTCATCAGTGCATCAACCCATTTCTTTCTTTCCTTTTTTTTTTTGTAATGGAACATGGGCCTTTCTTCACTATGTTTCTGCGAATGGAGTATAGAGTGTAAGGCAATCTGTGTAGATCATGTGATAATCTATGGGTCATATGACAGATGTAAGAGGCCTAATCAATAGACTCCTCCTGCTTTCACTTTAAGTGCATCATTTATTATTCAAAAGCTTTATTTATGCATATATTATTGAACAGCCCATGAATTGGATTGATGTTCCTTTGTGCACCTGATTGTAACAAAAATACCCAAATCTTCACTATGAGTGTTACATTGTTTTCCCTGATTGAGTGGAATATGCATCATGGATTTTCACCTCAGTCACTGTAAGCATTTGCATTTCATGTTTTTGTCCCTCTTAGTAATCAGTTTCACAAGGATCTGCCTAATGGTCTGAGACAGTTTAGTCAACAGATCCCATGATAAACAGCCTATTTCTGCCTAGTTGCTAGATTATGTTTTCTGGGAACAGTGCATCAGCATTCAACAATATGCAGTTTCTGCCTGTGTGGAATACTGCTGGCGACTCAGAGCATTTAATAAAAACTCGATAAAAAATGATGCTGGTCGCACCGCCGAAGGCAGAGCTGCTAAATCTCAACTAAAGTGTATTCAAATCGACCCCTGCGCTTGCCTATCCTGCCATCGTGAAACCATTATTGTGTTTAGTCATTGCATTTTATGATTCCGCATAACAATTCAGCAGATACAGAAATATAGCAACAGACACAAAACTCAATTACGGTGGCCCGACACCTAAGTTTGTTTGCTTTAATTTATAGTCTAGCTGGACTCGTGGCTTGCTGATGGCAGTAGAGCATGAAAGGCCAACGGCTGATTTAAGCAATAATATCTCTGACCAGCCTCTTTTGTTTCTTCCCTCATATAATAACACCCTATTGGCCTCGCATTTTAGACAGTATGAGTACAGGACATATTTTTGAAATTGTTTCCTATTGAAGTAAACAGCTAAGGTTTTTCTTCTTGTCTCCATGTGAAAATATTTGTACCTCTTTCACTTGTAGATAAGAGGTCAAATTAGTGGCTTTTGCAAAGCACAGATTGTTTTCAATACACATTCAAAATTCTCTTGTCAGGGATACTAGAAGTTGAGCTCCACTGATAGCAGGGCTTTAACCTTAAGGGCAACAAATCCTTTTTGAGTTTGGGTTGCATATCACAGTGGATTAAAATGTTTTGTCGCACACTTAAATTAGACACTTGTAATCACAGCTCTGACACATTCTTTGTGGCTCCTAGCAAACTATTTGCACTCTCAAAACAAGTCCGATGTGCAACAGTGTGGCCACTGGTCCGGGATGTGTGATAAGCAATGAGCAAGGGGGTAAAAGTGCTGTGGAATTCAGCACTTCCCTCAATGCTCCCACCGTCATACAAAGAACACGCTCCGGTCTAGCCACTCACGCACACACACAAATGCACACAGACTCCCAATGGAATGCGACCCTTAACCCCGATACTTCCAGACAGTAATTAAAGGCAGACAGTGTATTATGTGACAGTGCACAGTTGGTCAGATGGAGACAGAGTGAGACACAAGGGTAAGGGGGCCTTGGGGTCCAATGTGACGTCCAAAATAGACCTCGGAGATTAGGGACCTGCTGAAAAGCACCCACACTTGTGCAAGAATGTCACAGCTTGCCATGATTTTTTATTAAAGCTGCCAGCATCTTTTTCCATAATGACTGGATTCCCGTGACCGTGAAGGTTAATAGGCATCTCCCACTAGTCAGCCACTCCCAGGAATGCATTACATTCCTATGGATTCATCTCAATTGGCTTCGAAGGTTTTGAATGACTGGACCAGGTCAGAGATTAAGAATAACATGTCTAGAAGCTGTCACCGACACACGCTACGCAGTAACTCAGATCAAAAAAGCTTAATTTGAACTCTTATGTTGCCTTTCTGTAGTTTTCCAAGACAAACACATGAAGTAAGAAGTGTTTATTATATTTTTGGTTCTCCAAGAACTGGAGGTCAACTCTTTCGTTATTGTCCAAGCTATAGAACAGAGTTAGGTACAACAAGGACTCATTGTGCAGTGCTAACCATTTCTATTTCAGGTCACTCGCTGTTGTATAAGATAACGAGCTTCATTATAACAAAGTGTGTTATTATATCTTTCACTGGTCCCTTGACTCGTGTTTGCCAGCGAGCATTATTAAAACTCACAGCTGGGTATTTTATCAGCTGTTTGGCAGACAAGGAGTCATTTTGGGTGCATTGTTTCAGAGGGAAAAATGACGTGTGGCTCCTGTTGGAGGATAATGCAGAACAGAATTGTATTGGCACAAGAGAGTCTGGTTAACTTCTGAGTCATGCTGCAGATTTGGAGGATTAGAGGAAGAACAATGAGATTCTTTCAGGGACTGAGATAAGCATATTGTGAAAATAGATGGGCAGCGATGGTGCCAGAAACTTTTTCTGGACCAAAAGATAAGAGAATAAGATATGGTCTTAGAAATTGTGTGAACTGAAAAATTAATTAAACACTGATTGTGTAAAATCCCTCTGAAGAAGAAAACATCTAATTTGAGCTAACAATCTAATTAATCAGAATCACAGTATCAGTAATTAAAGGAGAAGCTAATAAACCCCGAATGCACATTCAGCATTGGGGGTTTATGCTAGTAGTTTAACTACAATAGTACTGTACTGTTAGTGCCATTTTGGCCAGTTTACATGAACTTAACGGTGAAACTTTAAACTGTCTGTGGCCATAAAAGGAAAGGAATTAGTTTTTATTTTTATGTTAGCATTGCTTCTCCACTGTAATTGAAACCCATGACCAGCCCCGCCCCCTTTGTCTTTCATCCTAACAGCTGTGAAGGCTTGCCCAGGCAATGCATTTACCAGACAGCTAACAGCACTGCTGCAAATGAGTCGGCTGTGCTCAGAGAAATCACTATATTCATATTTAGCCAAATTCATGACTGCCCAACATATAAAACACATGAGTAACATGTTTTAAATGCTACTCATACAAGTAAAAATTCATTCCCCATAAATAGTATAGTATATTTTCATTCATGTTTTAACTGTGAACAGGTGAGAACCAGGTAGCATTTTATTGCCATCACATAGGTTTGATCTTTTTTTGCTAAGGTATTTTGACCTACTTTTTCTAAATAAATTTAGTTTACCAAACTAGATTTCTCCCCAGGGTCACTGTAATTGCTGTAATTCAACTACTTCCAGAGTGAAGAAAGAGGTAATTAGCATAGCAAAACTATGCTTTCAAAGTAGCTTCCTCAACACTGAGCACACTGTATGCATTAGCAGTAAGAAGCACTGAGACACCGCGATGTCCAGGTTCACTTTAAATGAGATAAGGAGCGCTTCGCCTGTCTTGCACTGCACTGTGCACAGTTTGCAGTAAAATGCATCATTTGCAAGCTGCTACCTGGGAAATGATATTCATTACGCGTGAGCTCTTCCTGGCACAAAATACATCTGTGTCTCACAAATTAACTGAGTGCCAGCCTACAGACTTGTTTTGACGCAATTTGTCATGCCAGCTTCATTTGCCCCATTTAAAGCGGCAATTAGAAATTGGCTGCACTGGCTAAGCCCTGGGGTAAGTCACACAGACACAGTTCTCGACCTTCTCACCCACTGATACTGTTTTGCCAGTGGCCTCGTTGATGATCAAGAGTGTTACATTTTTGCACCCTGAAGGACGCTCAACACGTTAGTCCCTTAGGTGTAATCCGGTGATGTATTCTGCTTCATTACCATTTCAAAATGCAGAATTACCTGTCAGAGCTCTATTGGGAGCCAGTGTTGCCAGCACTCCCACACCCACAGTAACAAAGGGTACTGCCTCTTAACACATAGATTGTCATTAAATGAAACCGGAGCTATTTGTAGGTTCATTAATTACACCCTTTCACACACCACTTCCCTCTGCCTGGAACAAAGGGAAGGTGAACGAGGACTTCCATTTTTGCTGTACATCAATGTCAGATTACAGCCATCCTGGCTTCAACTTGCTTCCCTTGCGCTCTCCGTGTGCCCCGGAGATATGTGATTAATTATAATGAAAGGGGGAAAAAGTGACACTGATGTCCGTGTGTATACACTGTCACCTTAAACTTTATACAAGAGTCATGGCCGTGAAATTGGAGCAACTCGCTCAGAATTTTTATGATCATCCCGTCTTGTTCTCAGTATATGATTTCTGTAAGAGGTGGTTTGAAATGTCATGCGAAATCGTGTCCATTTCCTTCAAGCGACTGAATGTTCTGCTGAAATTAACTTGGAAGGCAATATTAGTCTTGAGTCATCATCCCGTTACTGTTTAGCTCTAATGAGTAACTGGAACATATCTGGTTGTTTGCCCTGGAATGTGATACTTTACTGTGCATTAGGCACTCTAGACGAGAAAACACAGCAAAGTAAAGTTGAAGGCAGTTGTGAGAGGATGCTATTTCCCACTTTTCATAAACATGAGCTAATGAGCCACTGAGAGTTGGCCAGAAAGCATCAGTCTGTCTGCTTTATGTTTGTGCAGAGATTGAGAGTGTAAAGCTTATATAACAGTAGCAGAAGTTTACTTTGCTTTTCAAACAGGGCGCTTATATGCACGCGTAGATTCATCAAATCATAACATGCTTAAGTCAGCATTTAATTGTCACCACTAATCTGTCACCTTTAATGTCTTAATTAAAATAATAAATCATAACACCTCATGCATCTCTGTTAATAATTGAAATCATCCCCCCACATAACTAATCACAAAGCTAACAAAGCTAATAAAAGTACATAAAACTCAATCCTTTTGTTGAGTGAGACAAATTTAAGTGTCTTTTTAAACACACACCAGCTGTTCACGTACATCTACAAAGAGCCACGGCCTTTTAATGGAAGACAGGTGGCCTAAAAATAAATGGAAATAGTTCAAGTCTGTATTATGTCTGCACTCAAAACAGGTCTTTTTCCCTCTATATAATAAACAGACTGTTTCAGAGGTCATCACTCCTAGTGCATTATGGGAAAAGTGCTCTGCTAGAGTAATAAACTTCAGTGTGTCTTTATCTGATAAGAGCTGTGGTTTTACCCTCGATTTATGGCTTCATTAATCTGTGAGCCTTGTATTTTTCTAACCTTGTTAAATCTTCTAGACTTATCTCGGAGCAGATGCACATTTAAAGGTTTTGATTTAAACAATTGCCGTTCAAGTTAACGAGCAAACGATGAAATCAAGCTGCTCTGTATATATATTTTTGTGACCTTAAGCAAAGAAAAAAGCTTTTCCCTTCATTATTTACATTCAGTAGATTCTGAAATGTTTGCTCACAGTGACAAATAACTGAGCTTTAATTAAATAATAGTTTAAGAATAACATTGTAATGTCCTGTGATGCAAAAAAGGAAGATGACATGAGGAAAAAGGCCCGGCTATTGTCTCTCTCAACACCAAGTTTGCCAAGTAAGCAGACTATCAGATGGTTTTTCACATGTTCCTGCTTCTATTCTGATGATTTTTGGTACTTGTCCATTAAAAATCGCATGCTTGTTTCTCTCAGTAGATTCACAATAGACAGAGGCAAGAGAGGAAGCAGCAGTAACACATAAATATGATAGAAATACCATAAAGGTTCACAGAAGTGTCAATAAATACATAAATGAGTGTTTAAACTTGTGCAAACATAGACAGAAATATAGCGTATAAAGTAGAAACGGAGTTCAACACAACCTGAATTATCTTAAGGCAGCTTTCTTGCAATTTCTTTAAGTAGTCTTTGGGAATAGTTCTCCAGGCTTCCTGATGGACATTCAAAGCTCTTCTTTGGATGTCGGCTGCCTTTTGTTGCATTCTCTGTCAAGATGATCCCACACGGCATCAGTGATGTTGTGGTCTGGGCTCTCATACTGTTCCATTGTGTGTTTTTCTATCCAGGTATGCTTTTACTCCAATGGCAGTGTGTTTGGGATCATTGTCATCCTGAAAAAAGAAGACATTGCCAATCAGACACGTTCCAGATAGTATTGTAAGATACGTCAAAATCCGATGAGACTTTTATGCCTTCATAATTCCAACAATTTTAACAAGATCTCCAGCACTACTGGTTAAAATGCAGCCCCAAACCATGACAGTCTCCACCATTTTTTACAGCTGGCTGTAGACACTGGGTGTCATACCTTTCTCCTGACCTCCTCCATATATGATGACAGTGATTTGAACCAAAATGTTAAAATTTGATTTCATCACGCCAGAAGACACGTTGCCCCTGATTTTCAGTCCAGTTCTTGTGTAATTTTGCACACTTCAGCCTTTTTACCCTTAACTGCTTCTTGACAGCTGCCATTCCTGTTTCTTAAGGGCCTGATTTCAGATACTTTTCATCTACTGCATAGTGCCAAATTTTCAGCTAATAGCCTTGTCGGATTCACCCTCGCTATGTTATGCCTGTCAAACTGCTATCATGTTTTTTAGATCTGGCAAAAGAGATGGGAACAAATTATGTGTATTTATGACAGGCTGCTAATAACAATGTGCCTGAAGAAACTGTTTAAAATCAAACCTTTGCTAAGTTGTCTGTTATGCACAACAATGCTTCATCCCTTGAGTTCGATAGCTTTTTTATCCTTGGATATTTCAGTGTGTTGTTAAGTGGCTTAACAAAGAAATAAGAAAAAAACTCCTCTAAAAATGGTCAGGTACAAGGCCTGGACAGAAAATAAGTTTTTCTGTTTGTTTGTTTGTTTGTTTGTTTGTCTTTAAACAAGGTCCAGAGCAGAACTCTGGAACACCTAGGAAAGGCCTGAGGAACTATTACTAAGACCAATTTAAAAAAACATACAAGCACGCCTAGCTCCTTGGAAGCAAAATGCACTCCTAAAAAATTAAAGGACCACTTTGAAAACAAGTCAGATCTTAATGGGGAAAAAATCTTGCTGGATATCTACACAGTTAAGAACTGGGTAATGTGTTGGAAATGGAAGGATCCTACATTGTCGGTTAATTGGTCAGAGACGTTCACACGAGTGACCTACTGGAGGTCATTTTGCAGGGCTAAGGCAGTGCCCATTCTATTCCTCCTTGCACAAAACATCAGATATTGGTCATGACGATGTGTTTGGGGCTTTCTACGGCCCTGTCCAGCTCTCCTACAGTGACTGCCTGTCTCCTGGAATCTCCTCCGTGCACTTCAGACTGTGCTGAGAGACACAGGAAACCTTCTGGCAGTGGCATTTACTGATGTGCCATTCTGGGGGAGTTGTCCAGGTATCACCTCATTCCACCAGGAGTGACACTGACCCTAGCAAAATGCAAAAATAGTGAAAAAAAACAGTCATAAAAAACATTCCTGTTTGGGGGATTATCTCACTGTTGCCCTTCTAGTGAACCTGTTCTTAATTTCATAAACACCAAATCAGCCAACACCCTCTGGTACCTAACTCCCCAGATTAATATCCCAGACGTTTAACTGCCTTGATGTTATACTCTTATTAAAAAGTTTTCCTTTAGATTTTTTAGTAGTATATAGATAGAAAGATTTTTAGACAGTACTACACATTAAAATATACGACAGCAATAATACCAGCCTAAAGTACATAGGGTGCTAAATTCATAAAAATGTTAACAATATTACCTTAAAATGTTGAGGAAATGACACATTTTTTTGAAAACCCTAAACCTTACATCTCCATAATCCTACAAAAAATAGCATCAACCTTAATGGAACTATATTTCGTTCTTTCACTTGCCTGAATCTTGTAAATTGTTTGAAGAATTACATTCATTAATACGGCGTATCCCAATTAAACACGATCTGTCTATAACATCTGACCTGAGAGTTGATGAAGATTCATATATGCAGCACTGACAGTGTGCTACCTGTGCTATCTCTCTCTTTCCAGATGGACCTGTGGATCTTTTTCCAGCCTCACCATCATGCTGTCTGCCAGCAATTCCCACCTTTGATCTTTGCTATCTGGCTCACATCTTTTGAGGTGTGTCTAAGGTGGTGATTGAAGGTGATGGGGTGAATATTAGAGACTGACATTTCTCTGTCATCTGACATCACAGGCAGCACATTTCAGTGCAGTACAGGTGCCACGTCCTCTGAAGTTCTCCATTAGACTTCACAGCCTCTGTTAGAAGACAGACTGAAAATGTAGGAAATAGCTTCTCTTTTTTGCAACTAAATACGATTAATTGCTTTATTGCTAAATCATTAAATGTTAGAAAAACAGAAAAAAGATCCTCCGATTTGAGAAGTCGTAACTAGACATTTGGTGTTTTTGCCTTAATTGACAAGATATTTGTTTGTACATTTTTCATTCAGTCAACTAATCCAGCGATGGACACATTTTTAAGCATTTTTCTCAACACTTTTCTCACATTTGCAGTTTGGTTCATCAATTTGACAAGTTAGAATGATGTGATTAGAGCTATAATTAATTATGTCTTTCTTCATGCCTTCAGTCTGTGATTACTTTGAAGTTTTTCTCCATCAATAATTTAAGTTTGGACAAATGAAACAAATTTTAATCCTCTGACAGTAAATTCAGGCATTCCTTCTGGCAGGGGAAACAAACAAGCAAGCAAACAAGACTCGGGTTTAGTCAGCCTTTTCAACTGGCTTAATGAGGCCCAGATCAGGTCCATTTCTCTTGTCACCTTTATCTAGTAAAACACATGCATTACATCTCGGTTGACCATGACTGCCACCTCTTTTTCTTCTCCTTTTAATCTCACACTAAACCACAGCTGACCCTCCCAGGCTTTCCCCTGCTTGAGGATTCAGACTTGTGTCTTGTCATCTAAAATGGAGATGTATGGGCTTGTGCCGCCAGCCTCGATTGAGGCTTGACGTGAAGCAGGGTCTCAGGTGTCAGGAGCCATTTCCCGGCCAGGGTCCCGACCAGAACGAGATTAGGCCCATTTATCTGATTTCAGATTGCTCTAAACCTATTTCAACTGTCATTTACTCTGCGAGTGGGTCATTAGACCTACATCTGTTTTGTTTTGTGCCGGGTCTGTGGCTCTATGTGTGTGTGTGTGTGGTGGGTGTGAGAGTGTTTGATCAGATTATACCGAGATCAGCAGTAGTGTATGAACATATAAGATAAAACTAATTTGCCTGTCATAATCTCACTAAGATGAAGACAACAATGACATTAATTGCAGTAACTACTGACTTCTGATTGATTACACTGGCAGTACCATAACAATAAACAGTACCATAACAATAAACACAACACACATGTGTTTTCCTGTAAAACACATGTGTGTTGATATTAATATTAGTATTAGTGCAAGTACTACTGATATTAGAACTTGTATACAGCTCCGTAAGAAAAACTGATCTTTGATGGTACCAGAGTATAACATTTGTGAAATTCAAACACACATAATCTATGCTACTTCACCACTTCTTTTGGAAACAGGTCAAATTAAAATGAAAGCCCCTAAGAAACACAACACAATCCCCCAACTGCCATCAAAAATATAATGGAATACATTGGAGCTCACATTGATTTCTGTGTCTGCACTCGATTGTTCTGCAGTAAGATTCAATTTTGTGAGAAATGAAACTGACTTACTGTTGTGTTAGATTTTCTTTTAAAAGATTACAATGACTGAGGCATTTACAAATGACTCTAGATGGGTTTCCACCCTGTAAAGTGGTATTGAACTTTTTTTGTTTATTCTGTTGCATCCCATCAGCCTGAATTAGCCTTGCACCTGATGACAGGTTGCAACCAAATCTAACTCAAATGCTAATGGTAAACAGCTACTGGTTTTTGGCTGCGTGCCTCCTTTCTAGTCAGTGCTGATGTGTAATATGTGGAATAATCTGACAGGACTTTCTCAGCAGGAGATCGGCAAGCTACCTTTCATAAGATTATAGGATTATGTGTTTCAACCAGCAATTATCTTTCACAGTAGATGATGTAATATGGTAAACCAGGTCCCACACGCTGCTGGCAAAGAACCTCATAATCTGCTAGCATGACCAAAAGAAAAACAAACAGACCTCATGAAGGGACTAACAAGGAATCTAAAGGATACGGATCAGAATAGGTCACTTTTGCAGGTATGAGGAAAAAAACATGCCAATTCAGTTCAGTTCAGTTCAAATCAAATCAGTTCAGTTCAATTCAATGCTTTATTGTCCCACAAGGGGAAATTAGTTTCCTCTTGGTAGCACAAAAAATAAAATGCTTCCAAAACAGAACGTGCACAAGCGCTAGACAAACTATTTCTGCCAGATCTGCTGAACAATAAAAGAAGTCCTTGTCCTCATACAGAATATTTTCCCTTCTATTCATGTTGTGGGTAGCAGAATTTCATTGTACAGGGAAACATGTTCCTTTCTCTGCAGATAATAATAATATTTGAACCCTGAAATACATTGTGCTGGTTGAAAATCCATCCGTGCATCATTTTTTCTTCTGCTTATCCGATTCACAGGGGTGCTTGAGCCTATCCCAGCTGACCTGGCAGAAGAAGGGTACACACTGGACAGGTCACCAGTCTGTCACAGGGCTAACATGGAGAGACAGCCAGCCATTCAGCCTCACACCTACAGTCAATTTAGAATCACTAGTTTACATAATCCAGCACATCACTGGACCTTCTCCCTTAAAAAAAAACATAGCTTTTGTTTTGATGAGATAGCTTGGTTTTACTCATGCATTACACATACTGATACACAGATGCCCAACCCTAATGGGTCCCAATAATAAGACGCTCTCAGACCCAAGATACTCTGAGGATTTCTGTTCATAACTGCCCACTGCATATGTCTGTGAAGGTTCTCAGTCATCCAGGTCATCGTAGTCGTAGTGGGGGGATACTCCCACTAGGTTTATATCTGGGACTCTCCACCATTTGACCTTAGAACTGAAGAAGCTTCTCGGATGAGAGGTGAAACGTCTTCAAGTAACTTGAAGAAGTCCAGACGCTTTTCTTTGCAAGCTCCTTTGACTGCCCACTGCATAGCTTCTCTACCTTAAAGGTTTCCTTTTTTCCCCTTTCTGGTTGGATTCACAAATGCTACCAAGACCTAATAGCTGGCAGTTAGAATAGAAACAGCAGAGCACAACAACAAGCTGCAGGACAACATAAGCAAAGATGTATGTTGTGGGTTTTGTGATTACAATGATACTAAAAAAGCCAGAGTTTTAGCCTGAAAGGATATTAAGCCCAGCTATGGGCTTGTAATTTCAAAGTACTATGATGTCATTTCCTAATTGTGTCAGGAGAGCTGTGTGGGTGCTATTCCTCACACACTCTGTGTGGTCTTTCATGTTGCAGTTTATTCATTTTCTTACTACCCTGCTTCCTTGTGTACTCGCCTCCAAGACAGCAAATTAAGGGGATATGTGGAAAAACTACAGTTTTTCACTTTTTCACCCTAAAGTAGGGGTGCGCCGATCCAATATTTGGATGGAATATCAGTCTGATACTAACCCAAAAAGCTGAATATTGTTGACAGTAAGCCAACCCATGGTCTGATCAGATAGCAGCCACTAATGGCAGAGCTAATGCAGCGTTTAGAGAGCAAACAGCTGTTTGAAGGCATTTCACGCTGATACAACCACAGCTTCTGTTTTTCTGTTTGCTGAAGTTTTTTAGTTAACTGTAAACTGGGATCCAGGTGAGCTGACATGAATGTAAAGATGATTTTTTTTTCTCTCTGTCTCACTTGGTCATTTACTTTCACTCTGATCACATGGTATCAGAAACTAAGAAGCTAAATTGATTCTAAAGATTCTTGATTCTAAAGGGGTCATGATTTTTATAATTAAATCATGCTGTTTTCAGTAAAAACTAGTGATTTAAACATTAAACACATGAGGAAAATGTTTAGGTCATAGTTCAATGGAGGTTGGAGGTCTTTTCCCCATAGACTTCTACACAATCTGCTTGCCATTAGAAAGAATGCAGGTTTTAGGCAATACCACACTGGCTACACTTTTGAGTTCCAGAAGCTATGCATCGCTAACATCTGTTGGGACAAATGTTTCCTAGCACTCCCAGGAATATTCAGTTGTCTCCTCAGCTTGTTTTCACTACCTCGGTAAACCAGCCATTTGAGTTGCTTGCAAACTTTAGGGAGTCCAAAGTTACTTTAATTTATTTTAGGTGTTATGCCACGCATGCTCATCTTACTATACTGCAATACAATTCTATTAGTAATCATTTTAATTAATCATATTGTAATTTTACAAGTTTCCATACTTTTTCAAATAATTGGCATTTTTCTTTCTCCCTTCCTGTTTTTTTTTTTTTTTTTTTTTTGCACTATTTTTTTACACTGTGAAATTTTTGTGTCTTTGTATGAGTTTATAATGGTTTTATTTAAATAAAGATTCCTAAGAGTTCTGGAAGAAATGAAAAATCTGATTACTACTCTAAACACCTCAATTACCTTCAAAACTACTGGAAAGTGTGAATTATAAATTACTTTTAATTTTAATATTGCAAACTTGCACTTTTAAACTACATATGATAATTTAAGATATTATCATTTATATTGTTATCATCTTTCTCCTCCAGTTCTTTATCTGCCTCCTCCACTACTGCTCTCTGTCCTCCTACATCTCCACCTCATCCGCTTCTAGTTCACCTCAGGTCTTAACTCCTAAACTCGATGCAGGGCTCTAACACACAAAAACATAGATATACATGCTTTCACAAATACTTATTGTCAGTAGATTAGACATGCAACCCTCTCGTTGCCAAACAGGTAAAATTATGCCGGCTAATGTTAGACTCTAGTGTCAGTAGATGACTTTATTTATTTATGTATTTATTTATTTATTTAAAGGTATTAGTATTTCCAATGAATGGGTTAGGCTTCTTTATAGCATTATAAATGGATGTTTCAACTGTATCATGAAAGGGTTTCAACACTACCCATGCCTGATACAGCTTGCTTATAAATACACCCATTATTTATAAGACAACTACGGAAACCATAAACTAGGAAAATGTATACCAACTTTACTGGGTTTACTCCACTGGATTAATGAACTTAATAAACTCAAAATTACACCTCTGAACTCTTTAGTAAACTTCATATAGACCAAACTACATCTCCAATAGCATGTCTGAAATCTTTAACAAGCCAAAGAAACGCTGATCATAACTCCGAACTATTTAAAGCGTCTTATTGCAGAAATGTACAGAAATAAATTTGACAGCTGAGTAAAACACCAGAAAACTAAACTAAAAACTTTGCAGGTCTTTAGTTTACAACTCAGTAATAGCATATTAATAGTAACATAATGAGGCAACAATAAATAAAAGTAATAATAACTGTACATTATTTAATTACCAAAGTAAAAAGCAAAGCATGTTACCACGACACTATGGAAACGAAAGGGGCTTTCAATCATTATGTTATATTTAATAAATCTTATTTATTACATATTACCACTTATAGCATACATTGTATTGCATTAGAATGTTTCCATCACTGGTTACAGTTAGAAAATGAACTGCACTGTATATAAAGTAGAACATGATTTACTTATTACTTAATGAAGCAGTATTTTGTTATACGCTTGACCACAAGACAGGAAATATGGTTTTATGAGAACTGGGGAGTGTTGGATGGCGCAGAACTATTTTGGCTTTTGTGTTGTTCTTCTTTAGTGTTGCTTTCCTAGTTACAGAATAACAGTGACAGAAAACCAATTTATTCCTAAAGAAAAGTGCATCTGTGTCAGTTTGGTTTCATGCTGATTTAGCCTAATTTCCAGCTGTGAGTGGATGTCATTGCCGTATTTAGAAGCTGTTCATCTGGGAGTGACTGTCCCGGAGCTTGCCAGAAGCGTATAAGGCATTTTTTTTATTTCTATTTTTGTTGTTCTTTGTCTTGAGAGCTCCCTGCTTTGCAGTTATGAAGCAAGATTTTTACAGTAAAGAAAATCTTGCTTCTAAGTTTCTAGTTATAGTTTATGTATATAGTATTGTTTTCTGTAACTGTGCTGTAAGGAACAAGAGTTTGTATTTCAAATTAGATCAAGCTGCCTCTCCTCAGGCACATGGTGTGCTGTAGTTCTCTTTGGTGACATTCTCATTCTTGTTTACATATTCCTTCCTTGTGTCAATCTCCAGTGTGTGTGTGTGTGTGTGTGTGTGCTTGTGTGTGGGGGCTTCATCCTATACCACCCCTCAAGGAACCCCCAGTCTTTCCCTGTAATGAGGACATTCTTCCTGTTGGAAGGTTAATGGCAGACATAGAGAGGTACCTGACGATTCCAAAACCTCATGACTCCTCAGGCAGCTTCACACAAAACCTCTCGCTTTTTTTGTCACTGGTAGGAGAGTCCATTCACTGTGTGAATGAGTCAGGTAAATCCAATTCCAAAAGGCAATGGGATTTGAGATGGGGAGCAAATTGCACCAAGGTGATGCTGAACTGGTCAAGAGACCCTTGAGGAAAAAAAAGTTACCTTGTTCCAACACAATAGAGGACATTGCTGTTATCTTTGCTGTTAGTCGTGTTTTTATAATTGATTTCCCCCTGTGGCACAATGGCTGGGCAATAATGAAAAGCCTGTCATTCCTGTCCTTTTGTGATGTACGTTGATGAGGTCACTGGCTCAAGGTGGCCGAGGCTATGGACTGCATAGTGCACGCAGGAAATGGTCAAAGGTTGAGGACATATGAGCAATCTATTTTAGGAAGCACTGTACATTCAAAGGAGACGAGGACTTACAACAAGCACTGCTGCATAGTCACATTATTTTGTATTTGTGAGTTCACTGCATTTTCTGAAATCCAATTTGTATTTTTTTAAACCTATATAAGTAAATACTTATTGACTGTAGTTTGAAATCACACATGGTTGTGCAGGAATGCAGTGGCATCGCTTTCTAACACCCGACTCAAGGCAATACTGAGTTGTAGCTTGACTAAAACGGTCATTAGAGTCTTAATTGTTAATAGCAGCTCAATTTATCTCAGCGGAAATGCATTGTAAACTCTGCCTATCTGACAGACTATTGCATTTGAGCAGAATGTGATCATTAAAGTAGCAGTTCTGTAGATGTGGTAAATAATGTGTCATCTTCAACTCTCTATAAAAAGTTTTGTGATGGACTTTTTCTCCCATAATTGCTTCAAGGCAACTTGCTGAAATGTGATTTAGGCAGTCAGTCTTAGAATCTGTCAAATTAATCCACTCCAGCCCGTCGCATATCAAATCCTTCAACTGGAGAAGCAATTGTTGTAGGTGTGTTCACTAAATTGGAGGTAAAGACTGACAGGACACAATTATTAGTTAATTCCGGTTAAAGGTTCTTTTTAAAGACTCTCTAATAGTTTTTCATTATTAAATA